>NC_056728.1:1376187269-1376354769 GCF_019279795.1 Protopterus annectens | reverse complement strand
AAGCAGAAGGGATGGATTCTTCTGCATCAGAGTCCTCATAAGGTGGAATAAATAATTCCTGATCAGAAGAGGAATCAGAAGAAATGGAAACCTGATCTGAAGATTCATAATCAGTGCCTTGCCTAGGCCTTTTAGAGGGAGGGGGTTGGGAACCCCTGATCAAGGTCATTAAATCCTCAGCCATTTTGATTATTTGTTTTTTAGGCATAGGGGCCTGTGCACGTTGCCCACACATCAGTTTTTTAGACGTAGAAGTTGGTTTTGGCATTGTTTTTGAAGATGGCGTCAGTTTAATATACAAATCTTTAGGCTTGAAAACACCCTCAGAAGCCGGCGCCTGCTTAGCAGCTCCAGACCCATCTTAGGTAGAGACATCCGTGGCATACCGGACTCTGAATGGGTCTCAGTAGAGGCCTGTGAATCAAAAGTGGAGGGTATCAGGGGCTGCGAAAGCGCCTCACTGAGTACCGGTGACTGGCTTAGGAGAAGCTTCGTCGTCCATTTTGGACCTCAACGGTCTGTCTGTCTTTTTCTTTGCGTTTTTTTGTGAATTCCAGTAGTCGGATTGCTAACCGACGACATTTCTGGATAGTTAAATCTTGAGCCAAAATATTTAGATGCAAAAATATACTGATGCTTAATAGTGCGTTGGTTAAATTTAGCACAAAACCGACAGCAAGGCACGTTGTGGTCAGGGCCTAGGCAAGGAATACAGTACAAATGAAAATCCTTATGAGGTATTTGCTTCCCACAAGTAATACAATTATTAACTTTTACTGACATCGGTAAGGAGCAAGAAAAAGTTTCCCCAACGGGTTACTTGGCTTTAGGTTGAAGACTTCGGTTCTGAAACTCGAAAACGAAAATTTCAGGAGTCTGCTGACCGGCACTTGCGAACCACTTTTGCTTCGGGCACCTCTCTGCGAGAAAGACTGATGAAAACCACTTTTGCTTCGGGCACCTCTCTGCGAGAAAGACTGATGAAAATGGTGTCGGCTGCATGTTTTGTACCCCTGACGACCTAATGTCATGGAAGAAGGGACAGCAACTGACGCAGGACCCAAGACTTTGTTAATCGGGCCGACTGAGGGCAACCTGCCAGCAGATTACCCAAATGTAATGACTGCAACAGTGAAACACGAAAAACATCTGCTCTTCCCTGGAGTAATCCTCTGCAGGCCATACTACTTTGCAGCCTTCATATACCACTTTGTGAAAAAAGCACCATGAGAAAAAAAAAACTATACTCAGTTAAAAAAAAAAACAGCCATACTATCACATACATACATACATACATACGTGCATAAAGCAGGATAGGGGTGTTCTCATCCCTCCCTTTCTTTCATTAGTACATAGACAGAAACATTCGAGCAGAAATATTTAGGCATCTGGTTTCATACATAACTCACACTATCCCACACACTAACTAGCTATAAGCCAAAATGAATACCCAGCTAAGCTGTGCCTATAGCGGTGGACCACTTGCTTTGCAGTGAAGCTGGAATACTGTTTAGAAAAGGCGTTCTCTTGTCAATCTTATTAAATTCCTCTCACTGCAGATGGATCTGCCAGCTTTTAACACATTCTCCAAGATTCTACTGATTTTACCTTGCTTCTCTGCATGAAAAGTGGCACTGCTTCAGTTGGGAGTTCAAGGGAAGCAGGAAGTCATACTGTACACACACATGATCTTTGCTCAGAATGTTTCATTTGATGATGTAAATTTTTGTTTATTCATTACAAACAGGACTTTGGTTCCGTCCTTGGAACCGATAAGGCTGTTTCCAAGCTTGCGCCAGTCAAAAACTCTCAGCTAAGACCTACACATAATGCCCCTCTCCTTGTTACTCCAGATCTCATTTGCCACGTTCCTCGTCAGACGTGCTAGCCATCGCTCTCAAAGCTAAAAAGAAAATTGTAATTTTTAAGATAGTTTCTCCTCAAAATTTCTTATTTTTTAGTCAATTTAGCCTTTTCTCACTGTCGCCTATAACCTAATTCTATTCCCTACCCTTTACCTTGGTAATTTAATTTCTACCATTATTGGTACTGTCCCTCCCTCTCTCCTGCCTTTGATAGACCCTTCCTTACCACTTGTGGTATTTTTTAAATACCATCGTTGGTATTCTCTCACCTTTTTCTCTCCCTTCTTATGTTTTTTCTATAGGATAGCCTTTTTTGCCTTACTATGTCAGGCAAAGCTAAGTTGGGGTTTAAACAGTGTGATAGGTGTGGGCGTAAGATGCCCAACTTGGATGGACACACTCGTTGTGTCTACTGTTTGGGCGTGGATCATATGAAAGCTGACTGTGACATTTGTGCTAAGTTTAGTAATTGTACACTAGCAGAACAAAAAAATAAGCTTATTTTAAAAGGTTTAATCATGACAGCTTTTTTGGAGGTTCTATCTGGGTCTGAGATCTCACTTCCTCCAAAGACCAAAAAACATAAGGAAAAACAGAGGTCACTTGCTTCCTGCATCTCCGTCAGTTTTGGAACTGAGTCGGCTCCATTGCTTCGCCGGCACCCTTGGCGCAGAACTCTTCGGCACCAGGCTCTGTATCTTCTCCCTCGGTGCCGTCCATGATATTCACCCCAATTTTGGTTCCAGCCTTGGTACCACTGACTTCGGTGCCGTCCGTGGATCCGACATTGGCTCCTATGACTGTACCTGCTTCGGCACCATCCCTGGCCACGGTGCCAATAGTTTCTTAGGCACCATCAGCTCCAAAACTTGAATATCTGCCAAGGACAAGATACTCTCCAACTTGTGCACCTTTTTTGGGGCAGAGGTTTATCCCCTTTCTAGAAAGTCCCGATTCTCTTTCAGCAGCCTCCTTTAGATCCACCAGGAGTTTTTCTGAATTACATCTAGTGCGGGTTGTGGACCAGCTTCTGGCAGCTAGGAGATTGCCCATTCCAGCTAGACTTTCTATCCCTCTTGGCTCGGAATCTTTTACTACATCTTCTCCTGTTTATCCTCCTCCAGCCTCTACCCAGGTTCCGGAGATCTCTGTACCGATGTCCACCCCGGTGCATACTGTCTTGACTCTGACAGCAGTTTTTCCCCTGTCTGCACCGACCACCCTTGCTGTATCGGCTCTGGTGGAGCCTATGCTCTCTCAGAGCAGTGCTTGTACCAGCCGTACCTTGGTACCTAGCCCAGCGCCTATTTTCTCGCTGGCGCCATCTATGTCCACAGCTCCAATGGCTTCCAGTCCTCTCTGAGCTCCTCACCTGGAGGTGTGGTCCTCAGGGCGGGGTGTGACCCTGGTTCCGTGGTTGTCCTTCCTGGTTCCAGGCTCCCGTCCCTCCATGGGCGGGCCTGCTTTAATGGTGATGGAGAGGGTCCTTGCCTCCGCAGGCTTACAGTCAGCACCAGTGCCGTTGGTGTCAGAATGCCTCCCCTAGCATGCAGCTGTCCCAACCCCCTATTTCGGGGCCCCAGGCACGGGAGTCGCAAGACCCCCTTTTGAAAGGAACCCCTTCTCTGGTGTCCTCCTCAGAAGATCCCACTGGGGAGCCACCCCAGAAGAAATGGTGCAAGAGGAAGCACATTGATTCCCCGGAGGAATCCATCAATGATTGTGATGAGGGGGAAAGGGTCCCGACGTTCTCCCCCAGACGATGTCTCATTCAGAGACGTTCTCAAAATCCTCAAGCAGCAGGGAGACTGGAAGTCCCTTAACCCTTCTTCTGAGGAACCGCTATTCTTGCAGGCCTTCCGTGCCTGGCTATCTACTTCCTGGGTAACCCCACTGGCAAATGACCTTGTTAAGCTCATTGTGCAGCGTGCCTGGACAACGTAGAACCTGTCTCCCCCAGAGGCCAGATAAAATTTTATCTACACACTAAACTAAAAATAAAAAAGGAAATAACCGCACAATGGTGTAGCGAGGTTCAATTCTTTTAATGCTGACCGAGCACTTTCACCTCTCCATCTTAGGCTTCATCAGTCACAGAAAAAATACATCACTTCCTATTTATACACACAAATTCTCTCATGACATCACATTAATGGGGCTAAATCGATTCATATTTGCATGTGTAAATAAACATTTAAATTCATGTACTGTACATTCATTAAAAACATTAAATATTAAAAACAATCAAACAAGTTGAACCAATGAAACTATAAAAAACTGTAACAACAGCCACTGTGCAAGTTTATATATTTCTAGCTTTCAATTTTAAAAGAGGGGCAATAGAGATGTTGTCATTTATACCAGGACAATGTTTGGCATTTAATCTAAGTTGCCATTTGGTCTCTCTTAGTTCCAATGCAACTTTAATATTGCCACCCCTATTATTTTTTTCTACTTTGTCAATAATAAAAAATAAAAATCTCCTGAAATTGTGACGTAACTTTTTTATTTTTAGTTTACTGTGTTATTTAGTGTTAGTTTTGCCCCGTGTGAGGCGAACTGCTTGTGTTTGGTTTGATTTTATTGCGAGTCTGCCCCTTGGTGTGTTGCGTGGAACTCTGCTTTGCTACTGCTTATCATGGAAGTTCTTATCAAAGAACTTACAGATGCTGTTTCCAAATTGACAGCTCATTTATCCACTTCGTCTTCGAGCCAGCAAGAGAACACTGGTGGGGTTTTCAAAGGCATTACTGCATCTCGGGATTTGGATTTACTAACGTTACACCCTCAGGTTGTGATTGACAGCATTTCCAATGAACCAGAGAGCATGTCCAATCCGTCCAGTTCTGGTGGGTTCATCGATTGGTTCTCCAACCCTGTGCTTAACTTCAATGATGACGAACAAGACGGTGTGGTTTTGGGCACCTTAAACAATTAGTTGGCGTCCTTTGAGAAGCTTCGGGCGCAAATTTTGTGGTCTTCAACTCGATAATGCCCTTTTGGCTGAATCTATTAGACTGAATCCAGTCCCAAAGGGACTCTGGGTATTTAAACTACTGAATGGAATATCAGAGGGTACGACAAGCCTACAAGGAGTTGGTGGCCTTTATAACAACACAGGACTTGAGGTAATGTGAATCATCATAAGGGACAACAGTTTGAAACTGGAAAGTATTAAAAAAGACATTGTTGTTCTAAGTTCTAGCATAACATCTGATTTTGATATGTTCTGAATATAAAATGAAATACAACAACATTTTACTTGATTTAGAGAAGTATGTCAGGGATAATTCTGCCAACAAACGGGTTAAACTAAAACGGGACAGAAAAGACTATGTGACCAAAAATGTTTGCAGTTTTAACTTGCATAATAAAGCTGATTGTGATGTTTGTAATGATGTTGGTATGCCTAACTGTGCAAAAGATGAGTTAGTTGGATCTAACGCCAGTGGCTTTGGTAAAAACAAGATTAAAGCTCGTAACACTTCTGATATTAGAGATGATGTTTTTTTTAGAATCCCCCCCAGAATTGAGGAGGTCAGAACGCCTGAGGAACCAGGCGGACTGGACTTGTTCTGCATACCAGAACCGTTGGGGGTCCAACAAGAAAAGTTTTTGGAATGGGAGGGGGAAACTGAGTTACCGGTATTTAACAAGTCCAATGAGTTGGACTTGTCAAATGGTGACATCCTGAGTGACAGAGAAAGCCAGGAGGGTGTCAAGATTTTCAAGAATGGTGATTTCACTTTTGTACAATTTTACTAATAGACCATTGACGTCCACACATTGTGACCTTTAGAAAAAAATGTTTTCATTTGTTCCGTGTTTTAAAACGGATGTTGCCTCTTTATTATTGAATTTTACATTATACACTAGGCAACTCAATTTAAAGTTGCTGTTTCCACAGAATGAAGGGGGTTTTACATGAGTGCTTAAAATGAGTAGCACCTTTATTCCCTGCTATCACAGTAAGATTGGGCTATTTTAATCTTTTTGTGAATTAGAATTTAGGAATTTGATTCAAGGTAATGAAATAATGAGTGATAACCTCAGTATACATGAAAGAAAATTTTTCCATGAGATTAGAAATGATACAACAACTAGGTTTATGAAACCAGACAAGGGTGGGGATGTTGTTTTGATGTCAAATTTTGACTATAGTTTAAAAATGTTTGAGATTCTCAACGACCACACCACTTATTCTATGGTTTCCCGCAATGAGATAAATTATGTATATTCTAGAATTGACCTTGAATTATTTGATGCCTTTTCACATGATCTAATTAATGGCACTGAGTTGGACTTTTTGATTGTGGATAGTCCTGTCATCCCGGTGATCTTTGGTATTCCCAAGATCCATAAGTGTGTACATGACCCACCATTTAGACCGACTGTAGCAGCCAGGGGTTCAAAAACAGAGCCCCTGTCTGCTTACATCGATTATCACGCCAAGCCCATCATCAACAAAACAGATCACATTTTGAGAGACTCTTGGCATTGTTTTGAGATGTTGTGAGACCTTTCATCAGTTAATGATGTGTTTTTTTTGGCAATTGATGTGGTCGATTTGTTTTCCGTCATCCCACATGACAAAAGGATGAAAGCATTTGAGGAATGTTTATTTGGATCAGGCATTCTCCCTAATGACAAGGTCAGTTTTTTAACCAGATTGATGGAAATCGTACTGAATAGTAATTTCCTATTTTTTGAAGGGGAGTACTATCGACAAACTACTGGTGTTGTGATGGATGCGAAGTGTGCTCCAGTATTTGCAAACGTTGTTTTGCTTGAATGGGAGAAGAAAGTTGTGTTCAAATCCAGGTTTATGTCCAAAATGAATAAATATCTAAGATTTTTGGATGATATCTTGATTTTGTGGACTAGACCTGAGGAAGAACTTGAAGAGTTTATCTTATTTTTGAACACTAGCACTGATTTTTTTTGTCTTTCACTCATAGATACAGCAATAGTGAGATTGACTACTTGGATATACTTTTGAAGAAAAGGGATGGGAGGTTGGTTTCCACTGTTTTTAGGAAACCAACTTATTCTAATTTAATGCTTTTTAAGGAATGCACAGTACATGAATTTAAATGTTTATTTACATATTTAATCAAATATGCATTGATTTAGTCCCATTAATGTCATGTCATGAGAGAATTTTTGTTTATAAATAGGAAGTGATGTATTTTTTCTGTGACTCTGATGAAGCCTAAGAGGGAGAGGTGAAAGCTCTGTCAACATTAAAGCATTGTATTTCTCTTTGGTGGGGGTACTGCCCGATGTGGTGCGTGACACTGTCACCTCGTAGCTAGCTACCCTTGACTCCATCTCGAATTCCTCGATGCGTTTGATATCTCACACCACCGAGGGGGCAGCTTGAGCTGCTGCATCAGGCATTGTCATGAGACGTAATGCTTGGATGCGGTTGTGTGACTTCGCAGACCCCTTCAAATCTTCCTCCGTCAATGCACCTGCCGACGAATCTGCACTTTTTGGGCCCAAAGTACGAGACACACTTGCATAAAGTGAGAAAGCTGGAAAGACCTTGTCTGCTTTGTTCATATGCTTTTCCAACCCTCAAAAGTCCTACTCCAAGAACCAGAAGGGAGGAAATATGTGGTTCAAGAAATCCCAAGGATCTTTTCGTAACACTCGTGGTGAACAACCCCCCACCCCCGGGTAAGACTCCCCTTTCAGGGTAGAGGGGATCTGCGTAACCAGGGCAGTAGAGAGTCTTTCTCCAGCAGACCCTACCAGCGCTCCTGAGCAGCGGCTCAATTGCTTTCCTCTGGAAGCAGTTGGGGGTAATTTTTGATGCACCTACTAGCCTGGCATCTTATTACTACCGATGTTTAGGTGCAGAGAATAATATCCAGAGGCTACCAGATACCATTTGATTTAATTCCCAGACCCGCCAAACGAATCCCCGATGTACCACCCAATCAGAGGGAATTAGCAGCCTTAGAAATAGAAAAGCTGCTAAGAAAGAGAGTCATCCAACAAGTCCCACCAGATCAGACAGGATCCGGGTTTTACTCGAGGTTCTTTTTAGTTACAAAAAAGACAGGGGACTGGAGACCAATCCTGGATCTCAGCCTTTTGTACAAATTTATCAAACCTCAAAAATTCCGGATGGTCACGGTACAGTCCATTCTTCCCTTTCTAGGGAGGGACAACTGGATGTGCTGTATAGACCTCCAGGACGCGTACTACCACATAAAGATGGATCCTCTCCCGGGGGTTTCTCCGCTTCCGGCTGGGAGCCAATCACTACCAGTTCAGGGCACTGCCATTCGTTCTCTCGACAGCCACCTGAATGTTCGCCAAATGTATGGCAGTTGTGGTAGCTCATCTTCAACTAGAAGGATTCCAGGTGTTTCCGTATCTAGACGATTGGCTCTTTACCGCTCCGACCAGGAATCTCCTAGTCCGCAGCCTCTCTTACACTCAAGGTTTCTCTTTCCCCTTAGGGATTACAATCATCAAGGACAAATGTCCCCAACAAAATTACTGGAATTTATTGGAGCGGTCTTCTACACAACATCCTGTCAAGCTTCTTTACCCCCTCGCAGGCTTTCGAAAATAAGACACCAAATCCAAGACCTTCTTCCTCAGACCTATGTACCAGCACGTCTTGTTCTGCAACTCCTAGGCTCCATGGCGGCTGCCATTACGTTAGTACCACTGGCGAGGCTGCACATGAGAATCCTGCAGTGGCTCCTTTCCGCACAGTGGTAGTTTCTAACTCGACCACGTGATACGTCTTACAAACTGTTGCAAGGAAGAAATGCTATGGTGGATGAAGCCACAAACTAATCGTTGGTGTCGACCGTTCTGTTTTCCCCCGCCGATGACCACGGACGTTTCCCTGTTAGGGTGGGGCGCATTTCCAGGGAAAGACTGTCCAAGGCACCTGGTCCCCCATGGAGGCCAATTTGCACATAAATGTCCTGGAACTGAGGGCAGTTTTCTTAGCGTTGCAAGCATTCAATGCATCCCTACCCTCTGGGACCATTGTAATTCAGTCAGACAACATGTCAGTCGTCTGATATATCAACAAGCAAGGCGGAACCAGGTCTTGCCCCCTGTGTCGGGAAGCCATGAGGATTTGGCACTGGGCGATGGCTTCCAACCACTTTCTTATAGCAATGCACATTCCCAAGAGTTCCAACCTTATTGTGGACAATCTGACCAGGAACATCCTGATGCCTCACAAGTGGTCCATCAACTCTGTAACAGCAGATCGGATCTTCCAATGCTGGGGCAAGCCTTGCTGCGATCTGTTTGCTTCCCCCCTAAACTACAAATGCAGAAGCTACTTTGCCCTGATTCCCCCATCAGGGAAAACCCCCGAAGGACGCTCCAATGCACGATTGGCCCCCCGGCCTTCTGTATGCCTTCCCCTCATTACAAAATTTCTCCAGAAAGCTCGGAGGTTGAGAAGCAAAGTGATCCTCATTGCCCCCGTCAAGTCTGGTTCCCATTTCTATGGCATCATCTGATTCACAGCCCATGGATCCTGGATCATTCCCAAGACTTGTTATCTCATTCTCGGGGACTGATTCATCCAAAACTCCACAGTCTCAAGCTCACAGCTTGGTTCCTCCACTTCCAATGATTGCCAGGCTGCCTGACATCCCATCTCCTGTTCGTGAAATTCTTCTGGCTTCGCACACACCTTCCACCAGGAAAGCTTCTTCTAGTAAATGGACTAGGTTTTCTGTTTGGGCCAAAGATCAGAACATAGATCCCTTCTCTGTCTATTCAAAAGATCCTTTAATACCTGACTTCTCTTTTACATGCAAGAGCCTCAGCATCGACGATCACTATACATTTAGCAGCTATCGCCAGTTTTCATAATGGACTTGATAATTCTTCGATTATGTCACCGGCTATGGAAGATATTTTTGAAAGGAGTATTACACGTTTAAACCTGAGGTCAGGCCTCCCTTAGAACCCTGGGACTTGACTTTTGTGCTTCAGTCTCTCACAGGTCCTCCTTTCAAGCCCTTTGATTCATGTGATTTAAAATTTTTGTCATGGAAAACCTTACTTCTAGTAAGCACGTACCTCAGCGAGAAGAGTATCTGATCTGCAGGCCTTGAGTGTCAAGAGACCTTACTTGATCTTCCACACGGGTAGGGTGTCCCTTCGTACTGACCCTTCTTTCTTGCCCAGTGTCATTTCTGGATTTTCCATTA
The DNA here is from genome assembly GCF_019279795.1 of Protopterus annectens. Lineage (NCBI taxonomy): Eukaryota > Metazoa > Chordata > Ceratodontiformes > Protopteridae > Protopterus > Protopterus annectens. Next base: position 1,376,344,700 of record NC_056728.1, on the reverse strand, counting down.
ACCAGTCTATTGACCTGCCGTTTTTCTTTCCTCAGCATTCTAATAGACGGGAGTACGTTTTGTACACCCTTGATGTGCATCTGCAGCTTCGTTGTTATTTGGACAGGACTAAATCTTTCTGGAAAACAGATCAATTGTTTGTGGCCTTTGCTGGTCACAGATTGGGTAAACCTGTTTCCAAAGTGACTTTATCCTCCTGGCTTAGAAACGTCATTACTTTTAGCTACCAACAGAATAAGCTAGTTTTATAGGTTCATAGGTTCATACTAGGCTATCTGCCCTAGGGCATTTATAAGCCTAGCCAGAATGTGTTTGGCTTTCGCCACCCATTTTAAATTTATTTTGCTATGCCCTTTTTCGAGGTTAGTATACTGTGCCTCTGTCTAACAGTGACACAGAAGTGATACCCGGGATAAACCTACGATCTCCCATCCACTCATCAAGATTCCTCTTGAAGAGAGTCAATGAGGGACTCTGCCTAACCTGGACTGGGATTTTATTCCAGAGTGAAGGGAGCCTCTGGGTTATGAATCTGTCCCTCCAGCATGTCCTATTTATTTCAGTGCTGAGGTTCAAGTCTCTCGAGCGCGTGGCTCGATGGGATTTGGATTTTCTGAGGTGCAGCATGTTCATTAATTCCGGGTTGGACATGGCTTTATACGTCGGGCACAGATCGCCTCTGAACAGGCGGTATGCCACTGAGTAGAGCTGGAGTTTCTTTAACCGGGCAGCATATGGCATCTGTTTGAGCCCTTTGATCCTCTTGGTGAGGTACTTTTGGGGTCTTTCCAGTTGCTGCAGGTGTCTGGTAAGGTACATCCCAAAAGGGGCATTGTACTCAATTATGGGCCTGATGAGGGATGAGTAAAGGGGCACTATGGCCTCCCCTGATCTAGATGTGAATCCCTTCATGATTAGGTGGGCTAAATAAAATGTTTTTCTAACCACTTTGGCCACGTGGTTGTCAAATGAGAGATTGCTATCAACTTGGGTCCCCAGGTCCCTAATTACTTCTTCTGTACTTAATGGATTACCACCTATGTGGTAATTTGTGGGCACTTTGTTTTTGCCAAAGGGGATGACTATGCACTTTTTGGCATTTAGCTTGAGGCCATGGCTCTGGCACCAGCTGTCTGTTTCTGTGAGGCCCTTTTGGAGGATGCTTGTGTCGGCTGGTGAGTCTATTATGGCACCCAGTTTGCAGTCATCTGCGAACTTGGTCAGCCACAGTCCTTCCGTGTTGGCCTGTATCTCCGAGAAATATATACCGAACAAGAGAGGTCCCAGGACTGAGCCTTGTGGGACACCACTTGTAACTGGTTTGGAGTCTGACATGGCTCCAGCAATTCTAACCATGTGGGTTCTGTCCTTGAGCCAGTTTGCAATCCATCTAGTGACATAGGGGTTTATATTTAAGCTGGTGAGCATATCTATAATGCCCGAGTGGGGTATTGTATCGAAGGCTTTTGCGAGGTCCAGGTAGGCTGTGTGGACCACCTTCCCCTCGTCAATGGCCTTGGTGACTGTTTCAAAGAAATCAACCAGGTTTAAGAGGCAGGATCTGCCCTTAACAAAGCCGAACTGGGTAGGATCCATTGTCTGTAGGTTCCCAATATCTTTATTTATGAGGTCCATGATTATCCTTTCCATAGCTTTGCAGACCAAGCTAGTCAGGCTTATGGGGCTATAGTTTCCAGGATCCGTTGAGGCACCACCTTTATGGTGAGGGACCACTGTTGCTGTACGCCACTCTTTGGGCACATATCCTATAGTAAGGCTGCGATTGAACAGTAGTTTTATGTTTGGGTTTAGCTCTTCTTGGAGTTCATGTAGGACGCAGCCCGGGACACCGTCTGGTCCCATTGATGCTGTGTTTTTTGCTTTGGAGAGGGCAGCTCTTACCTGAGCATCTGAGATGTCAGGGGGGCAGCACTCTGCTGGGATAGATATTTGCCCTTTGGTGGGGAGTTTGCGATGAACCTGTCAGCTAGGATGTTGGCAATGTATGTGGGTTTGGTGTATTTTTTATCATTTTGGACTAATTCTGAGCATATCTGGGAATTACCACCCAGGTTCCTAAAGAAAGCCTTGTGATTATCCTTAGTGTCCTGTGCAATTTTTCTCTCGAAGCTGGCCTTAGACAATTTTATGAGTGCCCGTAGTTTTTTGCTAATACTGATTAGTGATGCCTTCCCTTTTTGGGATTTTGCTCTCTCATTTAGTAGCTTCCTCCTCCTTCTATTGTATAGTTTGTTTATGGCTGGGGTCCACCAGACAGGACGTCTGCCTTTGGAGGATTGGGTCTTGGTTTTATTTGGGATCGCATGATCCATGCATTCCTGAAGGTGTTCATAGAATGCGTTTATAAAGGATTCTGCAGTCTGGGCCGTATTTTCCACAGGCCCGGGGGCTTTGAAGGATTCCACCTCGGCTTTGAGGAGTGTGAAATTTGCTTTAGAGAAGTTTTTCACTGTGGTTTTCTATGCAGGGGGTGGGGTCGGGATGTGAATATCCAGTGAGATTAGTTTATGGTCTGATCTTACCAGTGAGGGATACACTTCTGGTCTGGAGCATAGAGTCCCCATGTTGGTGATGATCAGGTCCAGTATGTTTTCCCCTCTTGTGGGAGTGGTAACAAGTTGTTCCATAGCATTTGAGTTTATAAAATCTAGGAACCTTTGGTTAGGGTGTTTGAGCTAGAGTAATTCTCCCAGTCTATGTTTGGGTAGTTGAAGTTGCCCAATATAATGGTGTTTGGAGAGACCTTCATATTTTCCAGTGTTCTCAGGAAGGCCGAGTGGGGTTCCTGGGTTTGGGAGGGTGGTCTGTAGCAGGCTATAAACTGGAAGGCAGTTTTACCCACTGTTGTCTCTGATGCTTTGTGCTTTGCCACCAACCTGGAGGTGTGGGTATCTTTGATGAATATCGATACTCCCCCTCCTTTTGTGGTTCGGTCCAAGTTTTGGGGCCGAAAAGCATGGTATGAGGTATAACCTGGTAGTGCTGGGGTGCTCTTGGGAGCCCTGAACCAAGTTTCTGTTACTGCACAGATATCGATGTTCTCCATGCTAAGGAGAGTTTTGAGTGCGTGCATCTTGAGGTTTAGACTTCTGGCGTTGAGTAGCATTACTCTTAGTTTCTTATCCCTTGTGATACCTACCTTCCAGAGTAAAGGCTCTTTCTAACAGAGCTATGGCTACTTCTGTAGCACTTCATTCCAGAGCCTGTATGGATGATATCTGCACAGCAGCCACTTGGGCAAGACCTCTTACCTCTCTCTCTCATTGCAAATTGGATTTGGCCTCCAGGGAACGAGCATCTTTTGGTTCTGTGATGCTCAGTAATATCCTTCATTAGGGCCACCCAGTACTGAAAGTAGCTGGGCACTTACTCGGTCCTATTTGTAATGAATAAACAAAGATTTACAACATCAGATAAAGAACTTATGTCATACCATAACGTTCCATCTGTGTTGTAGATCTTTGTTCATTCATTACTTCCCTCCGTCCCTCCCCCTGCCTGGACTCCTGGTGGACTTTAGGAACTCCTGGTTAGGGTATTTGCTCAGACAGAGCCTTCTACTATTTTTCTGTTACTGCTTCTATTATATAGGGGTGGGCAAACTTGATCTGAAGTAACTAGGAGAGGGGCATTAGTGGTAGGTCTTAGCTGAGGGTTTTTGGTTGGTGCTATCTTGAAAACAGCTGTATTGGTTCCGAGGATGGAACCGAAGTCCTGTTTGTATTGAATGAACAAAGATCTACAACACAGATGGAAGGTTATGGTAAGACATAACTTCTTTTTATCCTCGAGCACTACACATCATTAGGTACTGCTCTGTCCTGCAATATCCCGCCATTTCAATCTTATGTTACTACCCCCCCCCCCCCGACTGTATCCAGCCCTTGAAATAAGCTACATAGTTGCAGTCTAGCTTCAACTGTCCCAGTCCAAGGCTGTGAATAGTACTACCCACCAAGTCAGGACTTGCAGACTTGTACTTAGGTAGATGTGTGTGCCCAGAGTACAACATGGGCTGCCCATGTTACTTCTATTAGGACAAGACTTTCACATACTAACAGCATATTGACACAACATTTCTCTGACAGTATGTAGCCTCTGTTTTTATTATTTTATATTTAATATTATAACTCTATTTAGAGTCTCTCTTACTGAGGTTTAGGGGCTTTCTCTTGCTTAAAACTAAGAATGGAAAGCTCCAAAAGGCATGAAGGAGAAGGAAAAAAGTCTTTCTCAGCTGTAGGCATGTGCGTACACTCTCTGCAGTGTCGATTTACCATAATTCAGAAGAATAAATGAAAAACAGTGAGAGCTCTAGCCACGATGTGTATCTCCTTCTAATTCCATATAAGACTCAAGCAGCAGAAACAATATAAAATCCAATGCCAGTTTATTGAAGTAAAAATGTGATAAGCGCTTTCGCGTAGTACAAGCTACGCTTCTTCAGATAATTCAGAAGAGTAAGTGCCAGCACTGATGTTGGCACAGCCCCAAGAGCAGGAGGAAGCTGGGTCCCAGTAACAGACTCCTTCCAGGTCTCCCCAGGGTCATTAACCCACAGAATGGGATTCTTGACATTTTCAAGCAGGTCATTGTCCAACTCGGGATTTTACAGCACCCGTGATTCTTTATTCAACTGTGTCCTCTCAAAGGTAGTCAGAGGAGGTTCTTTCTTTACACCTCGGCATTATGCAGAATATTGTACTAGAAAGATAATATCCAGACAATGCACTTTCCTTTCCCCATCCTCTCTCCTCATTCTACCATCTTTCTCTCTGCTTTTAAGTGACTTACCCTGTCAGAAACATTGGGTGAGAAAGAGATGCAGAAGCTTATCAAACGGAAAAAAAAATCTTGGGCCCAGTTTGCACTTCAGTCTACATAACTCGCTTTATTCTCAGAGACCATATGATCTGTCTGCATTTCTTAATTCATTCCATCCATGCCTATTCAGAAAATATTGGATTTGGATGTGTTCTTTGGATCTTGAGATTTGGATGTGTTCTTTGGATCTTGAGAATGCATACTTGCCGTCACCTCAGAACTGCCTAGTGGTCTAGAAAGTTTCTTTACTTTTGAGTTACAGCCAGTGATAACTAATTTTGGAGTTTTCCCTTTCGTTTCATCTCAGCCTCTAGAGAATAAAAGAACTGCACATCTGTGGTAGCAACTCACCTTAGGCTGCAGAGAACCAGTGTTTCTCTGTCTGTCCATATCTCTCTTTTTTTTTTTTCATCCCCCCCCCCCCCCCCCCACACACACACACACACACACACACACACAAACACACACAGCCTTTCCTCTTTCTCCATGTCTACCAAACCTGGCAAAACTACCCCAGATTTTTTCCATCCCATTTTGAAGGCCAGTAAGTATGTTATGGCATCTAGGGGCAGCATCCTGATGTTACTGCCAAAGAGGATTTTTTTTATGTTCTGTTCCCTAGCTACACAAATACTGTTTCTGGGTGGGCATGCATTGGGTTTACTGGTGTATTGTCCTGCCTCTTTGATAAAGCTGTTCTCCTGCCTCCCTAAAGCAACTCCCCCCCCCCCCCCGTACTTCCCCAACCTCAGCTAAAGATAATCTGTTAGGCATGCCTGTGTTCATGCCTCCCTCTCAGATGGGCATACCCATTTTCCCTTACCAGTGCCAAAGACACCCTTGCCAGTAATCGAACATGGGTTGGCTGAACTATAGTCAGGACTTTATCTCTGTTAGCCCCAACACTGGCTTTCTCTTTTTAGGTGATCAACTGCTGACTGACTTTTCTAGGCACAGTTTTGTTCAACAGAAATAATCTCCGCTCTCTTTATAAAAAAAGTTCATAGCTCCTACCAAGGAGTGAAGCAAAGTCCAAACTTCTGCAGTTACAAGCTCTGGAATTTTAGTCTGTTACTCAGATACTGGACTTGGGCATTTTTCCTTGAGGATCAAAGCCATTCTGGAGACTGTACATCTCTTAATGACACCTTGCAGTACATTAGGAATGTGGTTCAGGACATAAGGTTTTGAGATGGCTTCTGCATTACAGATTTTGTATTGGGGTCCTTCGGTGGACCCTCTATGTCCATTGGTTCCAAGAAAGGGTTTCCCTTTCTGCTGTGGCCAGGTTATCCCAAGTTTGCATGTTGCATCTGATTTTGTGGCCATGCCATTTATCTGGACAGCTTGAAGACCCCTCTTTCAGCTGTCAATAGGTTAGAATATGAAAAGTAAATTAATAGCATTTTATTTACAACAAAAGAAAAACAATAACATTATAATACGCATTGCGTAGTAATCATTTCATGGTTAGTCAACAAAATAGTTACATTACTTTATATTTTCACTCCAACTGTCTAATCAATAAAAAAAAGGGTCTGTTGCCATGGATATAAACTTTCCCACTATCTTTGTTAGCAGCTTGGAGGATATGGGCATCCTGAGGCAATGCAGATATAGCCTCATGTTTACTGACAGCCAGTTAATTCTCAAACAACCTGATATGTTATGTGATTATGAGAGAGATGTATTTAGACGATGTCAGTGGAGACAAAGCTCTCGTATAACAGCACACCTAATGTCAGTAGGGCTGTCAGTAATACACACGCTGCACCTGTCGCACGCAATTCAAAGCAGACGCACAGATCCATGTATGCTGAGGCACTTAACCTTCCTAAACACCAAACACCCTCAGCAACTTAGAATGCACTCTTTCAAAACAACACCCACATCAGCATATACAGCCACATCTTATGGAACCTCTACTTCTAAGCCCACAAGGCAAGCCACTACAGCATCCAACATTCTAGACATTGGAGACACTATTGTGTGACACAAGACTGTGTTAGGAGACAGTCACGGTCAGTTGATTTTCAGGGGCCAGGATCCATGACATTACGCACTCACTCGGGTCATTGGACCACAAGTACCAGTTTGACTCAGTCATAGTCTATGTGGGTTTAAATGACCTGAGACATACTTCCCTAGACTGTATGAAGAGAGACATAATGGAGCTCTTGGAATGCTTGTCCCAGGCTGGTATGAGCCTGGCACTGAGCAGCATTTTACCTTCTCCAAAGATGATGCCACAATAGGAATAAAAGAGGACTGACTTTAATAATTGGCTTAGCTTCCATTGCCATTCTAAGGGAGTGCAGTATTTGTCATCATGGAAGGAGGTGGTCAACAGACTACACTAATTTCAAATCTGTGAATATGGTCCTGCTGAAATGAAACGTAGTCTTCCTGTGTTGAGCATATGCTTTTGATGCGCAAAAACTGGAATTTGGGTATATTACAGATGATATGTTGTGGATGTAGACTAGAGGCATTTAACAGGTTGTTGTACTGGGGAAACTTTCTAAACACCAGAGATATTGGATAATATATAACAATGCCCATAACATTTACCTGAATGAAATGGATATTTGGAGGAAATTTTTAGATGACTGTTGGTTGGTATGGCGAGCAGATAGGCAATACCTGTTGGAGTTTGTACAATATCTAAATGATAACAAGTGGGGAATTGAATTCACATTGAATTGTGAAGTCCAACAAATTAACTTTCTGGATGTTACAATCATAAGGAATCTAGATGACACACTTAGAACTCAAGTGTTTAGAAAATATCCCCAGTACAACAACCTGTTGCATGCCTCTAGTCTACATCCACAACATGTAATCTAAAATATACCCAAATCTCAGTTTGGGAATAGTCATACATTTAGATTTGCCATTTTGAAACAAGTGAAAATAAACAGTAGAGGAGGAAATATTAAAGTTTACTTGGCAGAGAAAGAAGTGAGATGGCAAATTTTAACGGATGCATCAACCATACCAGCACTGAATGATTATATAACTATTAAACCCATTTTGCAGAGGTTAAAATAAATTGAAACATATTACAACTTTATAATACGATTGACATATAAATGGAGTTGATTATTTTATATTGTTATGACAGTTATATTTGATGGGTGCTGGAAGTATGCACCTTGGATATATCTGACAATATAAACCTTCTTAACAACTATGACTTCATTGTGATGTATTTCCCATATGTATATACACCAGAATTAGTTTTATCATGATAACAAGTATTTGGGCTACACGTCAAAATGTACTGCCAATCATTAGCGGACCGGAGTTCCGCTGTGGCGAACCCTAACCGAGAAAATCCGAAAGAAACAAACAAGTGGCTTTTCCTAAGATACATATGTGGTCCTTCAAATCCACTATACAGTACATGTACACTTTTATTTCCCATAGGATTTTATTCAGTAACAGAGAATATTATAATATATATTGATCATGTTTATAGATCAATTATATATGGTGATTAGATAGGAAGGAATTCATACATATGAATTTTTATAATATTCAGTAGATTTATTAGAGTATTTTAGTTATTTACAATATTTTTAGAAGTAAATTGATAGTTTGCGGAGCGTGAGAAACTCTGGACTTGACATATACACACAAAAAAATGCTTTTTTATAGACCTAGATTTCATATTACAAATCAACAGCTATGGAATATTAGTTGATTGGTTATTATAATGCTTATCACAATATATATTTTTTAATTTTTTAACAATTTAAGGATGTTTTAGAACATGTATTAGTGGTATTGTAATAGAGTAGAAATATGCATTTTATATTGCAATAAAATGGTAGTATGTTTTTAATTTTGATATATTGTTTTGGCGCCAACGAAAGTATAAATTAATATTTGGTGATTGAATAATTGATTCTGATGAAGTCCACATTGGAGTGGATGAAAGCGCTTTATCTGTATTTTTATTCTGTGCTATTATTTGAACATTAAACAGGTTGTATCATTGCCGGTGCGAGTGAGTGTCTTCCTTCAGGCACCCTATATATAGTGTTTACAGTATATTCGTTGTTTGTGGTTTCAAACACTTTATTTTTGACACTTAGAACTAGGGTGTTTAGAAAATATCCCCAGTACAACAACCAGTTGCATGCCTCTAGTCTGCATCCACAACATATAATCTGAAATATACCCAAATCTCAGTTTTTAGTGGTGCTGTGGTAGCGTTGTCGCCTCACAGCAAGATGTTGTCCCGTTCGATTATCAGCCACAGCGTCTTCTCCCTGGAGACATGCGTGAATGGGTGTGCCTTCGTTGAAGGTTGTGCGTCAGGGCTGGTAACTCTGCACGTAAAAATCCACTACCAAACATTAGCGGACCAGAGTTCCGCTGTGGCGACCGCTAACCGGGATAAGCCAAAAGACACAACAACAACCCAAATCTCAGTTTTTGTGCGTCAAAGGAATATGCTCAAAACAGGAGGAATACGTTTCATTTCAGCAGGACCCGATTCACAGGTTTGAGATTAGGGGCTATAAACAACAGACTATCCAGTCTGCCAGTAATTGGACTTCCAAACGAGACAGAATACATTTGTTGGAATATAAAAACAAAACACAGGACAATAATTCAGCGACCATCAGATTTGTCACAACTTATGGGAGAAACATCAATTTGTTAAGGCATGTGGTATCTAAAAACTGGAATATGCTGATGGCCACTGAGGAACTGTATCAGGCCCTTGGTCCTAAATGTAAATACTCGTTTCGGAGAGGTAAAACTGTGGGATCTTATTTTCCTCATTTTAAACATGATTGCACGAGGGAAGCTACCGGCCATCAAATGACTGTTACTGGAGATAAATTGTTAGGCTCATTTTCATGTGGACACTGTACCTTGTGTAAACATATGCACAAGACTAAACAGTTCTCCAGTAAAAACACCAGTCAAGTCTTTGACATTAAGTTTTTTGCCAACTGTGGAAGTGATTGGGTAATATATTTGGCTTTCTGCACCTGTTTAGCTTTCTGCATAGGGCAAACTTCTTGTCCCCTTCATATTTGCTTGTCTGAACATCTCTAAGCGATATGCGTAACAAAAAAGAATGACAAATGCACTATCCAGACACTACATCACCCATAGCACTGACAAATTTTATTTTACTGTTATTGACCAAATTCAGGATCATAGAAATAATAAGCTTGGCTGGCATTCCATTCTAAATAAAAAGGAGAAAAACTGGATTATTTAATTAGGGGGGCTTTTCCCCCCGGACTTAATGATCATTTGTAATATATTATTTATTGGAAGATTATAGGAAGTGACCCAGTAGGAAGGTGGAAGTGGTTCTCTATATAAATGGTTATGTGTTGGGTATGTTATGTTATTCATCACTGAAGAAGGTAGGGATGCCGAAACCGATTTGATGTTATGAGCTAACTAATAAAACATTTGTATGCTTTTGACACTCTGGTGCTGTCCGTTTTATCTGACTACTTGTGCTTTTGTTTGGCCATTTGCACCTGCTGTACTTACGAGCAGAATTTTGTATTATTTTCTTGATATGGGTGGCAAGATTCACCTCTTGAGCTTTGTTCTCAAGGTGAATTTCTTGGCATACATATCTCAAACATATAATGTGCTTGGTACGATCAGCAATGTGGTCATAATCCTTTATATTAGGACCATTTAATCTGAGTATAAGGGCACGAGTTTAGTTCACTGTCCCCAGAAAGGAAGATGAGAGATTTTGATAGTAAAATTTTATCTGAATTTGTCAGTCTTCGTGTAGCATCAACATGCGAGTTTAGTTCCGATCCTTAAGAACTGACTCGGCAGCTTCTATAGCTCGTGGATTCCAAAAACTCTCGAACACATCCCTTACTTATAATGCTTGGGGTAGATTACTTGTTTGCTGCTTTCAGCTTCAGACGTGGTTTTCCATTACTCTCTCGAGCCTTACCAGTTAAGAGAAATAATTTCCATTTTTCTCTCTTCTAAGCTTTGCCTTTTCTTTATCTGTCTCACTTTCTAAATACCTTTCAGATTTTTTTTTAGGCAACTTTTTCACATTCTTCCTTTTCCTTTCCATCCACCATTAGGTAGCTCTTACTTACCATTGCTTGTTTCCTTTACTCTCTAATCTTACTAATAGGTAATTCTCACTACCATTGCTGGTAGTTCTTTCCATTTAAAAAAAAAAAAAAAAAAAAAGCCCCTTTCTCTTTTGTTCTTCTCTACCTGTTGGTTTTTCATGTGTGTGGTAGTTTTCTTATCTAAGTGTGTGTGCGCGCGCGCTTGTGTACATGTTTATACGTTGCCACCACTGACTTCTCATTGAAATGGCAGATAGAGAAGGCTCCAGCTGGCTCTAAGAAATGTACAAAATGTGGCCATAACATTCCTTTTTTGGACCTGCATTCATTATGTGTATACTGCTTGCGTCTCTTACATTTGCGAGAGGACTGCTCTATCTGCCAAGCTCATCCTGAAAGGCCTGCTTTCCTCCTCCTTTGGGGAGGGCATATCTGCATCTCCAGTTCAGAAGACTAAACAAAAATCTGGACTGACTTCTGTCTGTTCTTCCTCCTCTAGATCTTTGGAGGTGAAGAAATGCTCTGCTTCGGTTCGAGCACTTCTCGGAGCAGAGTCCAAAAAAGAAAAAGACACCAAAGTCTTCGACTGCATCTGAGCCAACTTCTAAATCTTCGACCCCCCGAAGTATGCTTCAGAACCTATCTACTTCCTCGATCCTGACACCTTCATCAGCACCGAAACAATTGGAATATTCTTGTAAACTACTACCTAGGACACAGTTTTTCCCATCAGTAGACCCCTTTGCTGACAGGCCACTGTCTCCCTTCTTGAACAGACCAGTCCCCCTCGGTGGTCCCCATCTGTTTTTGCAGGAGTTTATCCGAAGGTGAAGTGGAGACGTTGGTGATAAAAATTCTTTGGGCCCAAGGGGTGTCAGGCATTCCTTTGGTTCCAGCCCTTTCCGGACAACCACTGACACCTTCTACTTCCCCCTTCATACCTCCTCATCTAATCACTACAGGCACTTTAGAGTCTCTGGTTCCAAGTTTTCCGGAACCGACCGCGTCTGCTCCAAATGTATCCTTTTCTTTGCATTGGACAGCTGAGCACTTTGGTTATATCTGAACCAGAGTCCTCCCAGAGCCAGTCTTTACCAGTTTAGAGCACTGCCCGTTGGTTTCACCACAGCCTCCAGGGTGTTCGCCAACTATATCGCAGTAGTGGCAGCTCACTTGAGACTGCAGGGAGTCCACGTGTTTCCATACTTGGACAACTCGCTTATTACTGCTCTGACCAGGCATCAGCTGGTACCAGCCCGAGACAGTGTTACAGACTTGATCAAATCTTGGAATAACAACTATCAATCACAACAACTCTCAAGTACAACTGACCCAATCATTGGAATTCATAGGAGCAATATTCAATACAGTTTCCATGGTAGCATCACTTCCCCTTTTGAGAAAATAAACGATAAAAAATTAGTTCAAGAAAATAATCTGCAGTGCTAAAATGCCATCCCAGTTGATTCTACAAACCCTGAGATCAACGTCAGTGGTGACAGTCCTAGTGCTTTTAGCAAGATATCACATGGGAGTTCTGCAGTGTAGGCTACGAACACAGTGGTCAGTTCTCTCTCAGCCATGTCGATGAAGATAAGAATAACTCGGGTATGCAAGCAGTATCTTTCCAGGTGGATGCAGTCAAAAGAACTGTTGCTAGGCTGTCCTTTCATTCTCCCTCAGCCCAAGGCCACAGTGACCACAGATGCTTTTTCTGGGGAAGACTGTCCCAAGTCCCTTGGTCCCCTGAGACGGACAACTTGCATATCAATGTTCTAGAGATTAGAACGGTACTTTTAGCATTGCAAGCATTCCAAGATACTTGTCCTCTTGGAATCATTGTGATCCTAACTGACAGCATGTCGATAGTTTGGTATATAAATAAACAAGGAGGAACCATATCTTACACCCTGTGTCGAAAAGCCCTGGAAGTGTGGCAATGGGCGATTTCTTCCAACTGCTTTCTAAGTGCACTGCATATTCTGGGGAAGTGCAACGTGATAGTAGACAATCTGAGCAGGTCCATGAGTGGTGTTCAGCAGCAAAGTGATGAACATGATTTTCTGTCAGTGGGGCCATCCTTGATGTGATCCCTTTGCATCTCTCCTGATCAAACAAGTGCAGCAGCTTCTTTGCCTTAATCCCCCCTCTGGGGGAGTCATAGAGGGATGCTGTACTCCACAATTGGCCCCTTGGTCTTCTACTCACTTATCCCCCACCTCCTTTAATTCCCAAATTCCTCCAGAAAGCAGCCCGGTTGAAGAGGACAACCATCCTCATTGTACCTTACTGCCCTCAACATCTTCTGTACCCATCTTTGATTCTGGATATGACTTACAGACCTTCTGTTTCACCCAGCAGGCATGATTCACCCAGACATCTCAAACCTATGGTCTCTTCTCCTGTCCATTCTGGTTCTTTCATCATCCCATAAACCCTCTACGATGAAACTGTACAGAAGTAAAGGAGAAGATTTGTTTATTGGGCAGAGCAGAATCAGGTTGAACGCTTCTCGGCTGTGATCCATTCTGTTCTTGATTTTTTAGCGAGTTTATTTTGTGAGAGTGCTAGTTTAACTATCAAAGTCCAACTTGCAGCCATTTCTGATTTTCATGTGGGGTTTCAGAATGCTTCCCTGGCTTCCTCAAAACTATGCAAAGCATTTTTGAAAGGTATTCTTCTACTGAAACCTCTTACAAAGATCCTATACCACCATGGGATTTGAATTTGGTACTGAAAGTCCCTCTTTGAACCTGCAGCTAAATGTGATTTAAAATTCTTAACCTGGAAGACTGTCTTTTTAGTTGTGATTACATCTGCTAGAAGAATTTCAAAACTCCAAGCATTATCTTCTAGAGCCCCATATTTTGTTTTCCACAAGGACAGGGTCACCTTAAGTACCAGTGCTTCCTTCCTACCTAAGGTGGTGTCAGAATCCTGCATTGACCCAAACCATTAACCTGCCAGTATTTTTCCCAAACTTTGCAAATAAAGGAGAGTATATGCTGCACAAATTGGATGATGTCCTTCTGTTCCTATGTTGCAATATTCTAGGTGTGGGATTTCCTGCCCTCAGGTGACTCGTATGTTGGCTTTTATACAAAAGCTTCAGCTTGGCTGTTGTCGTGTGCATGGGGCGTCACACGTAGGGCCATAAACCAAGGGGCCTTAAATGTGACGTCTGCATGCACAAACCACAAAATGTTTCAGCCACAGATGACATTTGCATCGTATGAGTGTTTTTTCACAGACATCGCATCTTAACGATAAATAGCCAGATGGGTTTCAAATTTTCTTATTTTTGACGATTGTTTTGGCTATCGCTTGGTTGTTTTAGCCTTTAGCTGATGTCAGGAAAAAAGGGAAAGTGCCAGTGCGGGTGCCAGATACCCCATAAGGGCACCCATGACTGGTTGTTTTTTTGCCAAGGCCGGGAACACTATCACTCATCCTGCGCTATTTGTCAATCGTTTGTGTCTAAGACCTTGCGCAGCCATCTAGCCATGTTAAATCTCTACCTCGAGAACCAACGCCTCAAACGGTTTGACCTTAGGATGGATCTTGTATCAGAGGCTGCACCTGAACATTCGTGCATGAAGGCCAAGGTTCCTAAGCCGCCTTCGCATGCCACTCCACTTCCCGACGCACCGCCAACTGCTGATGTAGGGGTTGAGGCACGCTCTGAGGATCCGTTGACTTCAGCGACATTCCTTGAGAAAGCCCTTTTGCAGCCGATGACCAGCACGTCCTTGGAGCTCACCCGTTGTGGTCGAGGGGGAACCAGTTTCCGTGGTACCTCTGGCAGGAATCCAAACTTCGGATGTGCTAATCTCCAGACCCGACGCCAGGCCACTCTACTTCTCTGGCCAAAAAGAAGCAGAAAACTAAAAATACCTTCTGCCAGGCCTTCACGTCCTCTCTCATGCAGGCCTTCATGGCCCTTAGGCCTTCAGCCTCAGCCACTTCCACCCTGCCTCTTCTGAGTCCCAGGCCTGTCTCTGCTTCATTCCTCCCATCCATAACCCCTCAGATCAGGGAAGAAGAACATGACTTTTCTTTCTCTTCATCAGAGAAGTCCATTTATTATGTTTTCCCAGATTGCCTCCCCCCAGGAGTATTACCTTCTGGATGAGGAATCTGTGGAGGGGGACTGTCCCCCTGAGGACATTACTTTTGGTGAAACCATCACCAAGATGAAGGATTACTTTAAATGGGGCACTTCCTAAATGACCGACACCCAAAAAGGTACTTTGAACTGCTGCAAGTGGAATCACCCTCTCCTTCAGCAGTTCCCCCTGTTCTGCCTGCTTACTTGGATGCCTTCAATGTGGCCACTAAGGAACCCTGACTCCCATCCTCCGACCCCTAAGCATCCTGACCGCTTCTATAAAGTGCCAGAGGACCACAAATTCTTAGTTAAACCACCCTTGGCAGACCCAGCTGTTATTGCCACCACGGAAGATAAGCAATCTAGACTGCTGCCCTCTGCCTCCTTACTACCCATTAACAAAGACAGTCAGTACATGGATAAGATGGCGAAGAAGGTGCACACTTCTTCTACTTTGGCTTTCAGAGCCATAAATTATCAGACCCACATGACCAAGTATGCATTAGACTCTCAAGTTTCCTCCATGCTGGCTTCCTTGCCTGACAGTCCCAGCAAGACGGACATCTCATCCAAACTTTCCTTGGGCCAACAGTTAGCCAGGCACTCCATAAGGTGCAGCTACGATGCTGCAGAAGCATCCGCCAGAACTACAGCATCTGCTTCAACCCTCAGGAGGTACTCATGGCTAAGACTTCAGAACCTTCCCAAGGACTTCAAGGCTAAAATCCTGGATGCCCCTCTTGACCACAGTGTGCTGTTTGGAAAAAATCCGCTGATGTTTTTAAAAATCGACAACAAAAAGCAAAGAACTCCAGGACATTAAGTACCTATTGGTGTCTCCCATACCCAAGTATTGTAGGAACAACCCTGCTAAAGCCACCTTTGTAAGACATACTCCACAGCCCTCCTCTTCCAGGTCCAGTAGAGGGACCAGAAGACCTAACTCCAGATCTTCTGTTCCACCACAGCAACTCAGACAGCCCTTTCAGGACAGGAGGCCCCAGTAATGCGTGACTGCCTTGCCCACCTCCCCCTCTCAGCCCGCCTTTCCCACGGTCTCCCCCTTTGGCAAGCCATGTGGATCTTAAACTTTATCCAAAAAAAGGTACTTCCTAACCTGGAAAGAGAAGCCACCCAGAAAAGGCATCCCTTCCCTCCCAAAAAAAACAGGCCCATCTCATGTCACAAGTTCTGGCATATCTTTTACAGGGAGGCACCATAGAGCTTGATATTATTCGTGTTTCACTGTTGCAGTCATCACACTTGGGTTTTCCTGCCAGGGGTAGCCCTCAGTCGGCCTGAATACCAGAGGCTTAGTATTTCTGCGTTGGTTGCTGTCGCTCCAGGAATGACGTCAGGTCGTCAGTGGTATAAAAACATGCAGCCGACAGCATTACATCATTTTCTGGTTGAGGAGCCCGAAGCAGAACCAGTTCGCACGCGTGCCTATCGGCTGCTACCCGAGTTTCATTTCAGAATTGAAGTTGAAGTCCTCTAAAGCTAAGTACCCCATTGGGGATTCTTTTTTCTTGCTCTAACCGATGTCAGAAAAAGTTAATTATCTCACCTGTGGAAAGCAAATACACACCGAGACTTCTATTTTTACTGCATCACCTGTTTAGGCCCAGACCACGATGTACCACGCTGTCGCTTTTGTGCTTTGTTCAGTGCCAGACCTGTACGTCGTCTGGCCCTTATTGTAGCTAAATATTTTCGCTCTCGGTCCCCATATTCCGATATGGCTTTGGTAAGCCATCCGATTTCTGATCTTTTGAAAAAACGTAAGGATAAAGATGGGCACAGACCACACAGATCCAAAACTGCCGACGACACTTCTGTTAAGCTAGTCATCAGTTCTCCAGTCCATAGTGAGGTGCTTTCGCAGCCCCTGATGCCTGATTCTTTGGATTCACAGGCTGCTACCGAGACCCGTTTGTAGTCCGGAATGCTGCAAGACTTTGACTAAGGATCCTGCTGATGTATCTACCTTGGATGGGTCCAGAGCCGCTGAGCAGGCACCGGCTTCCGAGGAAGTTCTTCGTACTACCAATACTCGACACAAACCAACGACTTCTTTTGCGTCCTTCAGTTCTTTCTAAAACTACAGAGTTTCTATAAGGCCCAGGATACGAACGGCACCTAAATAATCGACGACCTAAGCACATGCACCTGCTT
The DNA here is from genome assembly GCF_019279795.1 of Protopterus annectens. Lineage (NCBI taxonomy): Eukaryota > Metazoa > Chordata > Ceratodontiformes > Protopteridae > Protopterus > Protopterus annectens. Next base: position 1,376,327,483 of record NC_056728.1, on the reverse strand, counting down.
CCATGCCTCAGTCTCAAATACTTAAAATGGTGGAAGACCTTATCATGCTTATTAGAGGAAGCCAGCCTTACCCCTTCCAAAAGAAAAAGAGGCTTGTCCCCAGCAGTTTTATCTGACCAGGAGTCCGATGACTGAGGTTTCTGAATATGAAGACATTACAATCCCTATCTGCTTATGAGTATTCAGATGCAGAGGAATCCATTCCTTCTGCCTCTCTTCCGGAGGATTTTTCATTTGGTGAAACCCTACGTACTTTAAGAGAGTATTTCCATTGGGAATGTCAGGACTATCCTCAGTCCAAAAAGAGACTCCGGGAATTCTTAGATTTACCACAGCACAGACCTTTAGCCATTACTCCAGTCTTGGATGTTGTGTATGATATCTTTATGGAATCCAGTTTGATTCCTGACACCCTTCCTCCTGCTCCCGGGAAACCTGACAGATATTAGAGTCCCTGACACTCACAAATTTGTTTTCAAAAATCCTACTGCTGACCCAGAGGCATCTCCCAAGGACCTAAAGGAATTAAAGCTACCACAGCTAAGAATCCTACCCGGTCAGACAGGGATTCCAGAGCTTTAGACAGATGGGGTAAAAAGGTATACATCTCTGCTACTCTTGCCATTAGAGCACTAAACTGTCAGTTCCACATGCTGAAATACGAGCAGCATACCATGGAACTCCTCAAACAAAAAATATCTACCTTTCCTGCTTGTGCAAAAAATAAAGAATTACAAGAGCTTACGCATTATGCAAGCCAAATTACTAAACACACCTTGCAATGTGGCTTTGACGCCCCAGAAGCATCTTGCAGGGCAGCAGTCACTGGTTCTGTACTTAGAAGGCATGCTTGGCTTAAGGAACAGACCTTGCCAGACCATGTCAAATCAAAACTATTGGATGCACCATTGAACAAAGGCAATTTGTTTGCATCAAGGCAGAAGAGGTCTTAAAAAAGATGGAAGAAAAAGCTAAATCTATGTTACCTCACAGCAAGAGGTTCTCCCGTTCGATTCTCAGCTTGGCTTGGGAGTGCCTTCTGTGTGGAGTCTGCATGTCCTCCCTGCGGTTGGGTAGCATTCGAAAGACATGCGTGCATAAATGGGCGTGCCTTCGTTGAAGGTTTGGCGTTGAGCTGGCACCTCTGTGTTTCGTAAAAATCTACTGCCAATCATTAGCGGACCGGAGTTCCGCTGTGGCGACCCCTTACCGGAAAAAAGCCGAAAGACCAACGGTTCTCCCCGGGGCCTCTAGTGATCAAAACAGAACACCACATTGATGTGGTCTATCAACAAGCAGGGAGGAACTCACTCTTATCTTCTCTGCAGGCTTGCCATGACCCTTTGGCACACTGCTTCAGCCATGCAAATTCACCTATTAGCACAATTCCTGCCAGGCTCCCTTAACTCTCTGGCAGACAACTTGAGCAGAAACCTGCTAGACCCACACGAGTGGTAGCTAGACCATAGAACGTTCAACCTTGTAACCCAAAAATGGGGCACTCCAAAGGTGGACCTTTTTGTCTCCCACAACAATCACCAGGCCCGCAAATTTAGAACCAGGAACCTCACAGCAAGGCCTTGGAAGTGGATGCTCTATCCTTCCAGTGGGTAAACCTGTCAATCTGTGCATTTACCCCTCTACCACTAATTTCAAGGGTACTGCTCAAAATAAGGGAGGAAAAACCAAGGGAAATCTTGATTGCCCCAGACTGGCAATGCAAGCACTGGTACCCACTGCTGCACAGCCTGTCACCCCTGCCACCATGGCACCTACTTTAGATCCCAACACTCCTGACCCAGAAGAATGGAGAATTCATGCATCCACGATTGCAGACCCTGAATCTGGCTGCCTGGCTTTATTCCCTGACATCTCCTCCAGCTGCCAGCTTAAGTAAACGAGTTCTGGATGTTGTGTGTGAGACCAGATGCCCCAGCACTCGAAAATCCTATGCTGACAAGTGGAAAAGGCTTTGCATCTGGATCCAGACTAAAGGAGCTGAAACGGCACAGTCTTCCCTACCCGGTCATCCTGTATTATTTAGCAGACCTACTACACAGGGGCTTATCCTTCTCTTCTATTGAAATTCATGCCTCTGCCATCTCTGCTCATTACATCACAGAGCCACCTCTCTTCTCACACCCTTTCATCAAACAGTTCCTAAGAGGGGCTAACAATTTAAGGCCACCCAGAAGAGCTTCTACCGAAGCTTGGGACCTTAACTTTCTGTTGGAAAATCTCACCCTACCTCCTTTGAGCATGCAGCTTTAGCAGAGTTAAAATGCCTCTCTTGGAAAACAGCCTTCCCCTCTGGCCATCACTTCAGCTAGAGGAGTTTCAGAGCTACAAGCACTCATGGCTGTAGAGCCCTTCATCATTTTCCATGCTAACAGGGTCTCCATCAGTACTAACCCAACTTTCATGCCTAAAGTGGTGTCCAGTGTGGCTCACAACCAGTCACTTCATTTGTCCACCTTTTTCCCTAACATACAAAACAAGGGAGAAAGTATTCTGCATTCTCTAGGTGTGCACGGACAGCTCAAATTCTACCTGGATAGGACTAAATCTTTTAGGAAAACTGACCAATTGCTAGTCAGCTTTGCAGCAGGGGCAGAGGGCAAAGCCATATCCAAACAAAGAATCTCCAAATGGATAGCCCACTGCATTCATTTCTGCTACATACATCACAGGAAACCGCCCCCTAAGGGGGTCAGAACACATTCCACCAGGACAACCTCCACTCTGCAGCTTTTCTAGAGGGGTCCCCACCAGGGGCATCCTGGAGGCTGCAACATGGACTTCTGTTCGTACCTTCACCAAGCATTACTACCTGCCTATCTTCTCCAATTCCAGAGCAGGCTTTGCAATCAGAGTCTTGCAGGGCATCCTAGCCAACCCCCAGTCTTCTTGACTGCCTCCACCCTTTTCTTCATCTTTGGGAATCAACCCACATGTGATGACTGCAACAGTGAAACCCAAAGAACATATTACAGTTGTGTACACTTACCATAAATGTAGATGTTCAAGTGTATTCACTGTTGCAGTCCTAGTTTCCCACCCTCCATCCCCCTTCTCTCTCTCTCTCTCTCTTTCTCTCATTTCCTCACTCCTTGCAGGGAATTCTTGGTATTTACTTTTTACTGGTGGTGGTCTTCCACCATAACCTAGCTCTCTCTAGTTGGGGGCACCTGACAGTTGGGGCAAGAAAAACTGATGTAATGGCATTGACTGCCTGTTTTTATACCACTGATGGCCTGACATCAGTCCTGGAGCGGCAGTAACTGACGCAGAAATACTTAGCCTCTGGTATTCGGGCCGACTGAGGGCTACCCCTGTCAGGATAACCAAAGTGTGATGACTGCAACAGTGAATACACTCTTAAGATCTACATTTATGGTAAGTGTACACAACTCTACTTTCCTCTAGACAGGAAGGAAAAGGGTTTTACTCCCGTCTCTTCCTGGTCCCCAGAAAAGATGGCCCATGGAGACCCATCTTAGATCTGTCCTTTCTAAACCTACATCTTCAGGTACCCTCCTTCAAAATGCTCTCTCACCACCTTGCTGCCTCTCATTCCAGCCAAGGCCTTCATTGTCACCCTAGACCTAAAAGAAACCTACCTGGACAATACCCATCAGGAGTTCCCACAGACAATTTCTGCGTTTCTCTGGCCCTTCCTCTCATTTCCAATTTACTGCCTTGCCCTTTGATTTATCCACGGCCCCCACGGTGTTTACAAAGTGCCTAGCCCCAGCCATTGCCTTCTGCCGAACTCAAGGGATACAAATTTACCCTTATCTGGACAACATTCTGATTCTGCCAGGGTCCAGGGATGCTCTATTAAAGCATCTACATTTCACCATATGCCTTCTGCTGAACCTAGGATTCACCATCAACCTTCCCAAATCCTCTATGATCCTAAGCCAGGGCAAGATTTTCCTCAGCTGCAGAATCGGAACAGACACAATGAATGACTTTTTACCTCAGGGCAAGGTTCTGTGTTTAACATCCCACTTCCAGGAAGCTCTACTATCCCAAAAGGTGACGGCAAGGCATTTTCTTCGTCTCCTGGGTTTGATGGCAGCAACCATCCCCATGTTACCTCTGGCAAGAATGCACTTGTGCCAGCAGCAGTGGTTCCTGAAGAACACTTGGTCCCAGCACCTACATCCCCTAGAGCAGGCCATCCCCTTCCTTCCCTGTCTGAAAACAGAAATCAACTGGCAGACCCAGCAAGTGAAATTAATCCAGGGCTTCCACTACAGCCCCCCACCCCAACTCAAGTTTTGATACAAATGCCTCAGATTCAAGCTGGGGAGCAACTTTGGCCTCTTACAAGATTCAGGAAAAATGGTATCCCTCTCTTTAGGCCAAACACATCAATATCGGGGAAATGACAGCAGTTTTCTTAGCTCTACAGACCTTCACCCCCTTCTGATTCCAGGGGTGCTCCAGATTGTCACCGACAACACCACAGTGATGTATGGAGGAACAAAGGCCCATCAGCTGTGCAGTCTATCCCTGCTGATATGGGACCTAGCCTCCCGGCTCAACCTAGTCCTGCAAGCAGTCTACATCCCCTCACAGGACAAACACCAAGCAGATCTCTTGAGCAGGACCTCCTCACCTCAACATGAATAGATGCTGAAGAGGGAGGTCTTTTTAGACCTAGTCCACTGGTGTATTGCTCCACAAATGTTTGCCTCTCCCCACAACAGGCAACTGCAGAACTTCTGCTCAAAAACCCACTCCCCCCTAGCATGGAGTGTGGACTCTTTCAGCATGGACTCTTTCAGCATCTCTTGGGAGGGGAAGTTCCTTTATGCCTTCCTTCCATTCCCACTGGTTCAGAAAGTCCTCCTGAAAATTCAGAAGGACAAAATAAAAATCTTGTTAGTGACCTCCCTACTGGCAAAGGCAGCACTGGTTCCCCCTACCTCACAAACTAGCCAAGAGCAGTCACTTCAAGTTACCCTACAAGGTGGACCTACTGTCACAAGACAAAGTAATTCTCCTACACCAACAGGTGCAGATGTTGTCTCTGACTCTGTGGGTGATAAACCTTTGATTCCTTTCAGACACCACTACTCAGAGGATGTGCTTTCAGTCCTAAGGGAGGCAAGGAAACCTACCACCAGAAAATCTTACCTGGCTAAATGGGAAATATTTTCAAAATGGTGTCTACTAAAGGGAAGGGAGCCCAGCTCCGCTGAAGTTCCCTTGGTTCTAAACTACTTGTGTCTATTGATAAAAAGTGACCTTTCTTATTCTTCTGTAAAAGTACACCTCTCGGCCATATCAGCCTGCCTGCCCCTGGAACTGCCATTGCTGGCCAGGCTTGACGTAAAGCTCTTCTTTAAGGGGGTCTTGCACATTAGACCACCTAGGAAACCTATCCCTCCACCTTGGGACCTTAACTACATCTTAGAGAAATTAACCCAACATCCCTTTGAACCTGCCGGGCCTTCCTCCTTCCAGATGTGTACATGGAAGACTGTCCTGGTGGCTATCACTTCAGCCAGAAGAGTGTCAGAACTGCAGGCTCTAATAACCTGTCCCCCCTACACTGCCTTCCACAAAGGCAGGGTGTCCTTGCTAACCAACCCCTCATTTATGCCTAAAGTGTTCAGTGATCTCTCTTAACCAGTCCATTTATCTTCCCACCTTTTTCCCCTCACCCAATAATGAAGGGGAGAGGATACTGCACTCCCTGGATATGCACAGACAACTTGGATTCTACCTGGACAAGACCAAGGCCATCAGAAAGACTAACCAGCTCTTTGTCTTCTTCCACCCTAGAGCCCTGGGCAAGGCAGTGTCCAAGTAAACCATTGCATGCTGGATCAGGAACGCTATTTTCTTCTACTCTCACCATGGAAAGGAACCCCCTAGGGGAATCAAGGCCCATTCCACTTCAAGGGCCTTCATGAAAGGCCTAGACAGCATCCATTTTGGAAGCAGCCACCTGGGCCACTATCCACACCTTCACCAAGCATTACAAATTGGACCAAGTGTCCAGAGCTAGGACAGGATTTGCCAGGGCAATCTTGCCGGGTCTTGTAGAACCTCTGCATCTACCACCACCCTCTCATCCTCTTAAGCTGTGATATGCTACCACTCCTAGAATAGTGTAATATAGGAATAGAAAGACATAGAATAGTTCTGTAAAAATCTTAGCATAACCATAGATGTCCTTCTCTTCCATGTTGCAGTATTCCTTCTTGCCCACCAGTCCCCCCAGGTCTTATACCTTCCTGTTCTACCCACATTTCAGTAGGTCTCCAAGTCACACACATGTAAACAACTGGCACACCTTCGTCTGGGCCTTATTCTCTGCCTGTTGTGCGTGCAGATGTCTCATTTAATGCCCATTGATTTATGGCCCTACGTGTGACGTCCCACGCACACTATAGCAGTTAAGCTGAAGCTTTTGTATAGAAGCCGACGTATGAGTCGCCTGAGGGCAGGAAATCCCACACCTAGAATACTGCAGCATGGAAGAGAAGAACCTCTATGGTTATGGTAAGATTTTACAAAATTATTATTTTAGGCAGTTGCGCTTCTACCTGCACAGAGCAAAACAAATTAGACTCTGATTTTTCCCATTTTGCGATGAGAAAAAGAAACGGTCACAAAGGTAACTATAGCCAGATGGCTGACGGATTGCTTCTCCTTTGTTTGCACTAAATTGAATCTCCCCCTACCAAAGCCATTGAGGGCTCATTCATCTATATCTGTGGCTACTTCCACTGTATTCTAGTCTAGAGCATCCGTGGATGATATTTGTGCAGCTGCTACTTGGCTAAATCCTCATACCTTTATCACTCATAACAATTTGGATCTGGTCTCAAGGGGAGGAGCGGCCTTTGGCTCAACTGTACTCAGGAATATCCTTCATTAGAGTCCACCCAGGAATTTAGGTAGCTGGGGACTCTGTCCCATACATTGAGGAATGAATGAAAATTGCCAAAATCAAATAAAGAGGGTATATACTTACCATAATGTTCCACCTGTATCGTCCATTTTCATTCTTACTCAACTCCCAACCCTCCATCCCTTTCCGTTTCCCTCAAATGACTTTTGGAGGAATGAGATCTTCAAGGACACCAAGGACAACCCATGTCTCTTGTGCTGAACTCAGTTATGGCAATACTTTTATAGCCTTTTTTTATCTCTTTCTCAAGCTGTAAGTAGGATCTGAGGGTGTTAGGCTAGATGGATTATGGGTAGGTAAGGAGCTCGAGAGTTTGTTGGTCTCCTTGAACTGGAGTAATGGCCAAGTTGAATCAGAGTGTCAGATCCGAACCCATACGTTGAGGAAGAATGAAAATGGATAGCATAGATGGAACCTTATGGTAAGTGCGTAACTTTTCTTTGCTTCTATAACTTTGAATCTGCAGTTTTTTCATTTGGTTTCAACCTATGGGATTCGGATCCGTCGTGGATCTGACTCAGCCATGTACTCTAGCATCAAAGCAGAAATCTGGGTGCCTCCCCTACCCATAATGCCCTGCTTTCCCTCCTCCACTCAGGTCTCATTTGCTGTTCGTTTTGAACAGCACGGATTACCATTTTTCTGAGCTCCTTCAAGTCTTTAAGTAGTTTTTTTTTTCTTTATCTATCTGGCTGTCTATCTATCTATCTTCCTATGCTTCGTATCCCCCACGTTGGTGCGTTTCTTTGCATAAAAAAAACCTACTTTCTCTCTCCTTTTTTCTTGTGTGGAGTGCGTGTGTGTGTGCTTTTTTTCCCCATGGTTGACACTCCTAAGCCGGGGTGGTCATCAGAACCCCTCTGTCTGATGCCTACACTCTTTGTGTGGTGTGCTTGGGTGTTCCCCATTTTTGATTCCTCTTACTTCATTTGCACAGCCTTTAACCCTTGCCGTCTTTTCGACAGGAGGAACAAACTGATCCTGGATGGTCTGTTAGCCCCTTCCTCAGAGGCTTCTACTTCCTTCCCCCTGCTTCTGTGACTCAAACTTACAACAAGAAGTCTGGGGAAGGAGACCGGGTCAGGCACAAGGAGCGGGATCGGCATAGGAAGCGGTGGTCTGACCACTGTTTCTTGGCCAAGCCTAGGCCCGAGTTGGTCCAGGGTTCTCCTTGGCTGGGGTCGCCCCATTTCTTCCCGTTGCCTGAGAGTTCCTGAGCCCATTCTTCTGCCTCCCCTCAGTGCCATTCCAGGCCGGAATTGAAGCTGAGGTGGACAGAATAGTGAAGTTTCTTCGGGCCTAGATTTAGCTTGGATTCTTGCCTGCTCCGTCCCCCTCTGGAGCCATGCGCATGCAGTCTGGTTTCCTCCCGGTTTCTCCTGCTCCAATCTGACTTTTGGCTTCGGAGTCATTGTGTCAGAGGTTTCCCGGTGTTGAGGTGTCGTTGTCGATGGTTTCTTATACTTTAATGCTGACAGCTACCTTGAGCGGTTTGGCTCCAGTGTCTTTGGACCAGACTGAGTCTCAGAGCTGTAGCTACAGCTCCAAAGGAGTTGGCATTGGCTACGAGGCTTTTGGAGCTATCCCTTCCCCTCAGGTCTTCTGCACTAGGAAGCTCTGCTCCAACTCCTTCTTCTGTGCCTGGTGTCATGGTCCAGTTGACTCCAACGCAGATAGTTTTGACTCCTGCTGCCCTGCCTTCTGTGGTCCACTCGCCTTCAGATTTTGAGGTGGTGGAGAAGGTTCTCTTGGCTCCTTTGAGGGCCTTAACACTTTATTCCAAGGAGTCCGCCCTGGTTCCTTATGTTTCTGGGCTGGAGTCAACCATCCTGCTCCTCAGGGACAGCCTATTGTCAGACCTCCCCTGGATGCTCCTCTTCAGGAATCCCCCAAAGTTTCCGAGTCCTCCCAGGAGCCCCCCCCCCCCCCTCCGAGGTGTTTGGCACAGGGCCTTCTACATCTTGGGTGCCCCCACCCTGTGGATACTTTGGTGGATCTTTTCTCCCATAGTGCATGGAAAGAACCAAACACGGTTGAGTCCATTCTTAAGCACCTGGACAAGGTACTTACTGCCCTGTTGGACAGGCCCCATTGGACCAAGGGTTCCCAAGTCGATGCCATGGCGATTGCAGCAGCCACAAAGAAGGAGCTGGCTCAGGAGAGCTCTTCGGTCTATCCTCCAGGGAGTCTAGGGTGGTGGACCGCTTTGGGAAATGGGTGTATGCTTCAGCCTCCTTTGCTCTGCATGCACTAAACTATTTGGCTCATGTCACCAGACTGCAGAGGGGCCTGGTTAAGGAAATCTTTGCATCTCTCCCAGGGTCCATGTTGGCAGAGGAGAACAAAGTTTTCTCTTCCCGACTGCCCCCCCCCCAACTGACATTTTGGAGATGTCTATGAGGCTTCATTCTCATGCGACTGAGGGTGCCTCTAGGGAGACTGGGACAGGCTTTGCTATTTGGCGGCACGCCTGGCTCCAGCTTTGTGCTTTTTCAGAACCCTTCATGAATACCCCCTTTAACAGGTCCACTTTGTTTACTGTTGTGACATTCTTACCCAGAGTGAGAAAGACAAGAAGACCTTGTCTGCCACCAGGATCCGCTTCTCTACTCCACAACGTTCCTTTTCTAGGAATTGGTGTGGGGTCAGGAAGGTGCGGTTTCTGAAGTCTCAGGGCTCTTTCCAGGACGTTCAGGGCCAATTTTCCCCCAGGGCAGAGGGGGAAATGACAGATGCCATCCACGTAGTAGAGAGAGGGGTCTGAGGAACCAAGGGTCTCATGATTAATTCTTGGACAGTCTCTTTCAGCAATCCTGAGTGATTGCCAGACTGCTGTACTCTGTAGGCAGTCGGGGGGGGGGGTGCCTCTCTGTGCACCCAGCAGCCTGGGTGTCCATCATGAATGATTGTTAGGTGATCCAAATCATATCCAGAGGTTATTCCAGCCCATTTCTTCATCCTCCCTCTCTGAAGAGAAACCTCCCAGATGTTCCACCCGGTTAACGGGAGGCAGCAGCCATAGAAATTGCCAGGCTACTTGAAAAAACTAGTCATCTAGCCCATCTCTCCAGACCAGTCAGGATCAGGCATTTATTCCAGGTTCTTTTTGGTACCAAAGAAAATGGGGGCTTCAGACCCATTCTGGAGCTTACAACCCAGAACCTGTCCATTGCCAGGATGAAGTTACAGATGGTCACCCTACAATCTATTCTGCCCTTTCTGCAGAGCAACGTTTGGATGTGCTTGATAGAAAGCATTCTAAAGGTCCACCATGTGAAAATGAACAGACACTCCAGACTGCTCCTTTACTTCTAGCTGGCAGCCAATCACTTTCAATTCAAAGTGCTTCTCTTTGGACTCGCCACTGCCCCCGGCTGTTTATGAAAGTGATGGCGGTTGTGGCAGCTCACCTGCAGCTGCAGGGGTTTCAGGTCTTCCCATACCTAGATGATTGGTCCTCTCCAGTCCCTCCAGGCATTGACTGATTCAAGCCAGGGATTACCTCCTTCTTCTAGCTCCTTCCCTGGGCATTCCGATCAAACTAGCCAAACTGAACTTGGAACCTTTTCAGGTGTTGGACTTCATAGGTGCCCAGTTAGATACGATAAATGGCAGGGTGTTTCTACCTCCAGACAGATTACTTTCGCTCCAACAACAAGTGAAGTCTATTCTTGAGACTGCACTCCCCCAGCAAGTGTGGTTCTTTGGGCGTTGGAGTCCATCACAGCCATGATAACTCTTCTACCAACTGCACACCTGCACATGAGGATTCTTCAGTGGACATTAGTGGTACAGTGGTCCCTTCTTGAACTTCTTTTATCTTACCAGGTCCGGCTATCCTCAGTTTGTCGGAGACTCTTCGGTGGTGGCTCCAGTACCTGAACCTTCTTCTGGGCCTCCCATTTGTTCTTCCTTCCCCCTTGATCACGGTGACCACAGATGCCTCCCTGCTCTGGTGGGGAGGGGGCATTGCATTGGACAGATGGTCCAAGGCATGTGGTCCCCCTTGGAGACCAATCTGCATATCATTGTCCTGGATATGTGGTCGGTGTTTCTGGCATTGCTAGTCCTTCAGGCCTTTCTTTCCATTGGGACTATTGCCATCCAGATGGACAACATGTCCGTAGTCTGGTAGATCAACAAATGGGGGGGGGGTGCAGATCTTATCCCCTTTGCCACGAGGCCATGAGATTGTGGGAGTGGGCGATCTTTTCCAACTGGTTTCTGGTGGCAGTGCACATTCTGGGGAAGTCCGACATTCTAGTGGACAGGCTCAGTAGAACCATTCTGATGCCTTACGAGTGGTCTCTGAATCCTTCAGTAGCGGACATAATCTTTCAAAGATGGGGTCATCTTTGCAGTGATCTCTTTGCCTCTCCTTCCAAAGCGAAGTGCAGCAAGTTTTTCACTTTGATCCCCCTCCAGGGGAGTCACCCAGAGACACTATGGTCTGTGCTTGGCCCTCCGGTGTACTTTATGCTTATCCTCCTTTTACTCTGATCCCGAAGTTTCTACAAAAAAGGACAACTGTTAAAGTGCAAAGTCATCCTCATTGCCCCCTTCTGGCCTCGCCAAGTTTGGCTCCCCACTCTTTGGTCTCATCTAGTGTGTCCTCCCTGGACTCATGATACGGTTCCAGATCTTCTCACACACCCGTCAGGGTTTCCTCACCCGTACTTAGTCAGCCTGAAGCTGCCATTTGGTTTCTCCAGTTTCCTTGATGGCCATGACTCCCAGGCTCTCTTCACAAGTCAAAAAAGATCTTGGTTACGGCTCACAAGGTTTCTTCTAGGAAGATTTATTCCAATAAGTAGAAACGTTTCTCTGTCTGGACTTCTCAGCACAATCTGGATCTTTTTGCAGCTCCTGTCTTTGGCATTTTAGACTTTCTTGCTCATATTTTTCACAACTGCTCTAGTTTTTCTACGATTAAAGTTCAATTGACAGCAATTTCAGATTTCCTTGTGGGGAGGATTTGGACTCCTTGGCTTCTACCGAGCTATGCATGGCCTTTATAAAGGGTGCATTCCTTCTTAGGCCACCTATCAAGGATCCCACACCTCCTTGGGATCTGACTGTAATTTTACAGGCCCCTAGTATTACAGGCCCTAGTTTATCTGCTATTTAAACCAGCTGCAACTGTTGATTTTATCGTGGAAGATTGCCTTCTTGGTGGTTATTACTTCGGCAAATAGAGTTTCTGAGTTGCAGGCATTGTCTGTTATACCCCCTTACCGTCTCTTCCATAAAGACAGTGTGACTCTTCCTACCAACCCATCTTTCTTACCAAAGGTAACTTCTGAAGCTATTATTAACCAGGTGATTAATTTGCCAGTTTTCTTCCTAAATTATCAGAACAAAGGGGAATGCAAATTACATTTACTTGATGTCCATGGACAGCTGCAATTTTATTTGCATAGAACCAAAAGTTTTCGATAGTTGGATCAACTTTTTGTATCTTTTTCTAAGCCATGTCTGGGAAAGCCTGTTTCCAAGGTCACTCTTGCTCATTGGATTTCCAGCTGTATTTCTATGGCTTATCGTTCAAAGGTTTCTCTCTACCTAGCCCTGTCCAGGTGCATTCTACTAGATCAGTGTCTGCTTCTGTGGCCTTTTGGTCCAGGGTTCTTATTGATGATATTTGTTCGGTTGCTACTTAGTTCTCTTCGCATACTTTTATCTCCCATTACAAATTGGATATTCTGTCCAAGAGCAGGGCTTCTTTTGGCTCAGCAGTGCTCTGGAACATCCTTCCATGAGGGCTTGTTCCATGGTTATTGTAGCTAGGGTCTCTGTCCCACAGGTTGAAGACCAAATGAAAAATAACAGCTACAGATAAAGAACTTTTGTACTTACCATAACATTCTATCTGAGTTGTTGCTTTTCATTTGTTTTCAACTGTTCCTCCCTGCCTTTTGGCTATGTAGTGGAATGGACAGATGTAGGTGCAGGCTTCTTCTTGCCCCGAGTTCAGTCTGTGTGCACCTATACCTGATACGGTCAGTAATTTTTTTCTATTGTGGGGGGTGTTTGGTGCTGTCCTGCAGCAAAATTGATCTGAAGGGGAGGTAGGGGGGGAGTTCAGATTTTGGCTTCGATGCTGGAGTATACGGCCGAGTTGGATACATGACAGATCCGAATCCCATAGGTTGAAGAGAAATTAAAAGCAACAACTCGGATGGAACATTATGGTAAGTACATAACTTTTTTTTTTTTTTTTTTTTAAAGAATTTTGAATTTATGTTAAAGGTTATTCTTTCTACTTATGAAAGTATGAGGAATATTTTGTTTTTTATTTCTTGTGAGGAAAATCTGCTTTTAATTTCTTCCATTTTACAGGTATCCACTTCAAGTGTTTGTACTACTCTGTTAATTGTTCTTCCAGGGCTATGGCCACTGGTACTGTTTTGTGGAGGTTTGCCTGGTTAGAACCTCCCAGATGATGTGAAAAATGAAATTTTAAATTCTCCTCTGGATAGAGAGTTAGATGTTCATCGTGTTTCACTGTTGCAGTCATTACAGTTGGGTTATCTTGCTGGCAGGCTACCCGCAGTCGGCCTGAATTCCAAAGTCTAGGTCCGGCATCTGTTGCTGTCGCCTCCTCCCTGACGTCAGTGCGCCTGGGGTATAAAAGATGACGCTAACGCCTTCAGTCTTTCTTGCCGCGCGGTGCCCAAAGCAAAAGCAGTTCGCAAGTGCCGGTCGGCCAACTCCTGAGATTTTCGTGTTCGAATTTCAGATCCGAAGTCTTCATTAAAAGCTAAGTACCCCGTTGGGGAAACTTTTTTCTTACTCCAGACCGATGTCAGAAAAAGTTAATAATTGTATTTCTTGTGGGAAGCAAATACCTCATAAGCACTACTATTCTTACTGTATTCCTTGCCTAGGCCCTGAGCATGACGTTGCTAATTGTCGCTTTTGTGTTAGATTTAACCAACGCACTATTAAGCGTCGGTACGATTTCGCATTTCACTATTTTGGCAGAAGATTTAATTACACAATGTTGTCGGATTGCCATCTGACTATCGCAATTCAAAAGAAACGCAAAGAAAAGGACAGGCATCCAAGGTCCAAAACTGACGACGAGGCTTCTTCTAAGCCATTCGCCGGTTCTCAGTGAGGCACTTTCGCAGCCCCTGACGCCTGCTACTTTAGAGCTGCAGGCCGCTTCCCACTCCCACGTGGAGCTGACTAGGCCGCTGGAAACTCAAGGTATTGGAACCTCGGAAACTATTCCCTCAGATGGGTCTGGAGCCGCTGAGCAGGCATCGGCTTCTGAGGGTGTTTTCAGGCCTACACATTTATGTGTTAAAACGACTTCAGCTTCAAAGGCAAAGACTAAAGCACCTCTAAAGACAAAGAAACTGGTACAACAGCCCCATGGACAGTCCTCCATGCCTAAAAAAAACAGATGCTTAAAATGGCCGAAGACCTAATTACTTAGATCAGGGGTTCCCATCCCCCTCCTGATAAGAAGCCTAGGCAAGAGACAGTATATGAATCCTCAGATCAGGTTTCCATTTCTTCTGATTCCTCTTCTGATCAGGAATATTCTTTTCCTCCCTATGAGGATTCTGATGCTGAAGAATCTATCCCTTCAGCCTCTCATCCTGAGGATTATTCTTTTGGGGAAACTCTGCATACCATGAGGGAGCATTTCCACTGGGAGAGCCAAGATTATTCAGAATCTAAGAAAAGGCTCAGAGGCTTCCTTTTACTACCTCAGCACAGGCCCTTTGCTATTCCACCTGTTAGACATTGTAGATGATGTATTTTCAGAGTCCAGTCTGACTCCTGACTCTTTACCTCCAGCTCCTGTTAAGCCAGACAGATACTACAGGGTTCCTGATTCACATAAATTTCTTTTTAAGAACCCTGCTGCTGACGCAGAAACTATCTCTCAGGGTCCCAAACGGGTCAAGGCTTCCACTACAAAAAACCCTACCCCCTCTGACAGGGATTCTAGGGCACTGGACAGATGGGGAAAAAGATTTACACTTCTGCTACCTTGGCTATAAGGGCTTTAAATTGTCAGTTTCATATGCTTAAATATCAGCAATATATTATGTCCCTGCTTATACAGAAAATGTTGATAAATTCTGAATGTACAGAAAACAAAGAAATGCAGGATTTATTGCATACAGCTGAACAAGTGGGAAAGCATACTTTGCAATGTGGTTTTGATTATCTGGAGGCCTCCTGCAGGGCCGCTGTTATGGGTTCTGTCATTAGGAGGCATGCTTGGTTAAAGGAACAGAATCTGCCTGATCATGTTAAAGCAAAATTATTAGATGCTCCATTACAGCATGATACCTTGTTTGGTGTTAAAGCTTAAGACGTGTTGAAGAAAATGGAGGACAAAGCCAAATCTATGCGAACAGTCAAGGATTTCTTACAGGTACAGCCTCCAAGATTTAGCAGGCACTGGCCTTCAAAGAATTGTTTCTTTCCAGTGTCAGACAGGCCACAAAGAGGCAGATACAGATGCTTTAGAGGCAGATCCCAGCCCCAAGGCTCATACAGGTCTAAACAATGGGGTACTTCTACCTCCAAAAGCGGAGAAGACAAATCACAGCCATACAGGAAACAGTCCCAATGACCTCCCCCTGCCTGCGCCAAGCACTTATCTTCTGGCTGCACCTTTAGGGGGAAAACGAACACTTTTTTCCTCAAAATTGGCACGGAATAACCTAGGACAAATGGGTCTTGGATATAGTGTCACAAGACTACAGGTTTCACTTTCACACCCTGCCAAGAGCAAACGGTTTGCCAGACCTGCCAAAAAATCAGTGGGCAGAGGCACAAAAGTAAGTGTCTCCCTCATGGACATGAGGGCCATTCAGCAAGTACCACAGCAAGAGCAGGGACTATGATTTTACTCAAGACTGTTTTTGGTGCCCAGAAAGAACAAAGCCTGGAGACCACTACTGGACCTATCTATTCTAAACACATTTCTGGATATTCCAAAATTTAAAATGTTGACTCTTCAGCAGCTTCTGCCAATGCTGGGCAAGAAGGCTTGGCTTGTGACTTTAGACCTAAAAGAGGCATACCTGCATGTCCCAGTCAGACAATCATGCAGAAGATGACACAGATTCATAGCTGGCTCAATGCACTACCAATTCTCTGCACTGCCCTTTGGCTTATCTACTGCGCCCAGGGTCTTGACAAAATGCCTGGCTCCAGTAATTGCATTTTGCAGACAAAGAGGAATACAAATATATCCTTACTTGGATGACTGCCTTATTCAAGCAGAGAACAAGGACATTCTACTACAGCATCTGGCGTTTGTAAAATGATTACTAACATGCCTAGGGTACACAGTAAACGAAAAGAAATCAAAGCTAGTACCCTCTCAAGAGATAATATTCCTGGGTGCAAGCTTAACTACAACTGCCCAGATGGCTTATCTCACGCCAGACAAACAAAGACAACTGACTACTTATTTTAAAATGTTGGCAACAAAGACCCAGTTATCTGCAAAAAAGATTCTGCAGGCTTTGGGCTTCATGGCATCCTGCGTTCTGCTAAATCCATATGCAAGAC
The DNA here is from genome assembly GCF_019279795.1 of Protopterus annectens. Classification (NCBI taxonomy): domain Eukaryota; kingdom Metazoa; phylum Chordata; order Ceratodontiformes; family Protopteridae; genus Protopterus; species Protopterus annectens. The sequence goes on along the minus strand of NC_056728.1, from coordinate 1,376,311,003 downwards.
TGCATATGTGGAAACTTCAGTGGTATCTAAAAAGTGTTTGGGCTCAACATTGCCAAAGCCTGGAAACAATAATTACCCTCATTCCCTGGCTGCAGCAGGAGTTTCTGTGGTGGACAAAGGCCTGTCACCACAACAAGGGGCAGCCATTCGCTTTACCCACAGCCAGGCAGATATTAACAACAGATGCATCAGATTATGCCTGGGGGGCCCACATGGCAGGAAGATGTATTCAGGGCACATGGTCCGCAAGCCAAATGCATCTACATATCAACCAAAAAGAGATGCTAGCTGTTCAGAATGCCCCGACAGCCTTCAAGGATCTACTTCATCAGGGACAACTACTGATAAAGACTGACAATACTACAGTGATGTGGTACATAAACAAGCAGGGGATCACTCATTCCTACCCCCTATGCAGACTAGCCATGGCTTTGTGGGAGACAGCATTGACTTACCAAGTACATCTGCAGGCACAATTCCTGCCAGGAAAGATAAATACTCTGGCAGACGAACTAAGCAGAAACCTCATGGATTCCCACGAGTGGAAATTGGATCCCAAGTCTTCAGCATGATAAAAAGGAATTGGGGATGCCCGGACATAGATCTATTTGCCTCCCCTCACAACTGCCAACTACAGAGATTCTGCACCAGGACTTATCACAAGCAAGCATGGAAAGTTGATGCTCTATCTTTCAGCTGGAAAAACTTAACAGTATATGCCTTTCCTCCACTGCCTCTTCTCCCCAAGGTACTCCTAAAAGTCAGACAAGAGAAGCCAAAAATGATACTGATTGCCCCAGGCTGGCCCCGCCAGTTCTGGTGCCCAATCCTAAGGAACTTGTCTCAATACCCAGCCAGGACATTGCCTCAAATTCCTCACTTACTGTCCCAACACAACAATCAGATCCTGCACAGCCAACTGAAGACCTTTAAATCTGGAAGCATGGTGGATAATGTAGTCCTTCAAAACACACCTCTCTCTAAAGCGGTGATGGATGTTATTTTGGAGGGCAGGAGGCCTAGTACCAGAAAATCATATGCTGAAAAATGGAAGAGATTCTGTGCTTGGAACCAGGCGCAAGGTATTGACAAGACTGTACTAAATATTCCTCAGATTTTGCAATATTTAACTGAGATGCTGGACAAAGGCCTATCCTTTTCATCAATTAAGATTCATGCCTCTGCTATTTCAGCTCATTACAATACAGAGCCACCTATTTTTTTCTCATCCTTTATTAAGGCAGTACCTCAGAAGAGCCAAAAACTTAAGGCCCCCAAGGAGATCACCAGTACCTGCACAGGACCTCAATTATGTCTTGGAAAAACTCACCTCGTCTCCTTTTGAGCCAGCCGCTACAGCTGATATAAAATTATTATCATGGAAAACAGCTCTGCTCCTAGCAGTAACCTCTGCAAGACCAGTCTCAGAGCTACAGGCACTCATGGCTGTGGAACCTTTTATCATTTTCCATACAGATAGGGTTTTTTTGAGGACAAACCTGACATTTATGCCTATGGTAGTGTCCAGTGTGGCCCTTAACCAAACTATTCATTTGCTTACCTTTTACCCAAACCCACAGAATAAGGGGGAGAGACTTCTGCATTCTTTGGACATACACAGACAGCTGCACTTCTACTTGGACAGAACCAAAGCTTTCAGAAAGACTGAGCAATTACTAGTGGCATATGCTGCAGGATCACAAGGAAAGACTCTCTCAAAGCAGACTATTTCAAAGTGGATTGGCCACTGCATTAGTTTCTGCTATTCACAACATGGCAAATCAGTGCCTAAGGGCATTAGGCCACATTCAACCAGAGCAGCAGCCACTTCAGCAGCCTTCCTCAGAGGAGTACTAACCAAAGACATTTTAGAGGCTGCAACCTGGAGTTCAGTGCACACTTTTACAAAACACGATCACTTACCACTCTACTCTAAATCCAGAGCAGGCTTTGCCACTGCAGTTCTGCAGGGCCTCATAGCCGCTTCTAATCCTATTTAGCTCCAGCCTCCCAACCTTAGCTTTGGGATTCAACCCAATTGTAATGACTGCAACAGTGAAACACTATGAACATAGTACAGGTGTGTACTTATGTAGATGTTCAAGTGTATTCACTGTTGCAGTCCAGGTTACCCTCCTACCATCCTCCTTATCTTTGCTGGAACTTATCTGTACTTCTCTATTCTATACAACCTATGTGATGTATTTGCTTGTAGATGAAGGAAACATTTACCTTGGTGCATGCATGCTTTATTGACATAGTCTTTTAGCCTACCCTTTTGGGGGCACCTGACATCTGTGGCAAGAAAAACTGAAGAAAATGGCGTCGGCTGAATCTTTTTATTCCCCTGGCGCACTGACGTCAGGGAGGAGGCGACAGCAACCGACGCGGACCTAGACTTTGGAGTTCAGGCCGACTGCGGGTAGCCTGCCAGTAGGATAACCCAATTGTAATGACTGCAACAGCGAATACACTCGAACATCTACATTTGTGGTAAGTACACAACTGTACTTTTTTGGTCCATGTGCTGCCGACTGTATCAAAATGTGTGATGAAAGAGGAAAGCTCATTTAGGGAATCCATAAGATTTTTCTAAGGGATTCTCGAACCTCTCCTCTAACCAGTCTCATCAAAATGCTGGTAAACAGACATATATGAAGAAATGGCAAGGGGGTTAAAAAAAAAAGATTACAGGATCCCCACCTCCAAAAAAAAAAAAAAAGCAGTCCAGCAGGTCAGACTTACCAATCAAGGAACCTTACCCCCCCCCCCCCCCCAGCAGCCCCTTTACTGTTCCAGAAAGTCTGAATCTCAGCTTTCCTTTTTGGCAACTGATGGATCTGATGTCAGTTTTCTTTATCTCCTCAACTGATGGGTTCAGATTTGATACTCTGATCCATCTCGGCCATTGCTAAAGCTTTGGCAACCTAAAACTCTAGCTTCCCCTTGCCCAGAATGCACCAACCCTAAGATACCTCATATCTCATTTGCTGCTTAACGTGAAAGACGTGGTTCACCTCAGCTTTCAAGCAATGATAGTTTGTTATTTTTTGATTTCTCAGGTTTTTTGCAACTTGAAATGTTTTTTCTTGTCAATTGTCCTGTCGCTGACTCAGAGACTTAAAATCCATTTATTAACTTTTTCTTTCATTTAAAATCTTGGGTAGTGTGTACACTGTGAAATCCAATGCCCTCAACGCTGCCCTCGCCTTTTTTTGGAGCATCACAAACCCAGGTCCACCTCTATTGTTTCGTTTTTCTGGATGTCTGACTGAATAAGAATGGAAAGTGTGGTCTGGAAGATTCTCTGTCTGCAAAGTCAGATGGGTGTATTACCAGATCCTACCCATTTGGGTTAGGAGGTCCTTGCTTCTACCACATCCCCACTGCAACTTCCTCCTCTGATACCTTCAGCTGTTAAAGAGACATTAGATCTGAACCGTATGACTCCTTCTGACTCAGATTTGAAGATTACCCTGTGTGCTCCAATTCTGTCGGATCCGAAGTGTTGGAGTCGACTCCAAAATTGTCGGAACTGTCTCTGTCCCTCAGAGCCTTGGCTTTGGATAGCTCTACTCTGGCTTCACCTCTGTGGGAATTGCTTTTGAAGAAGAGAGGGTCAACAATCCAAAATCTTCTTCTTTTGGATCCAAGATTCTGTTTCTCCAGGGTGATCCACCTTCGGGTCTGTGAAGAGGATTTTATCTGCCTGAACAGAATAGACTGATCCTACCCCTTCTTCAACCCTGGTGTCTTTGTTCTTGGAGCTTCATCACTCTTTGCCACAGGGATGAACAGTCCAGGGTTCCCAGAGTGTTTCTATTTCTATATTGTTTGATACTTCCCCAGAGCATCCCACTGAGGAGGTCTCCAGGAAGAAGTGTAAGAGGAAGCACTTGAACTCTCCCGAAGAGTCAGTCATGGAGGATACAGACTTCTATGAAAGTCAATGGTCCCCACAGTGACCTCCTGAAGACTTCTCCTTTCGTGACATTCCTTGAAATCCTAAAGCACAGAGGTGGTTGGATGGATAGTAACCCTTTATCTGAGGAGTCTGTATTCCTGGTGGCTTTCGGTACTGACCCATCTACTCCCCTGGTGTTTCTGCCCACTAACAAGCTTATTGGATTGGTCTCAATGGGCATGGAAGAAACCTGACACAGTGAAGCCTATACCTAGGAGACCAGACAAGATTATGTCGCCACTTTTGGATCAACTGTTTTTGGAGTAAAGGGGTGCCCATTAATGGGAACTCTTAGATGAAAGTTCCACGGTTCACCCCCCCCCCCCAACAAGGAGTATAGAGTGATGAACAGATTTGGGAAGCATGTTTATACTTCAGCAACCTGTGCCTTAAGGTCATTGAATTATTTGGCATAATTTACAAGGTTACAGAGGGATTTGATTAAGGAACTCTCAGATACCCTATCAGGATCCATTTCTGCAGAGGTCTAATCATCTGTGACTTCTCAGATGGCTACCATTCAATCTCTTTCGAATTCCTCCACAAATCTGATTTTGCATATAGCTGACTGAATCTCTAGGGCTGCGGGTTCAGGCATTTTCATTAGGAGACATGCCTGGATGCCCTTATGTGATTTTGTGGAGCTCTTCAAGTCTTCAGCAGTTAGTGCTTTCTTTGACGGCACATCTTTGTTTGGCCCAAAAGTGAAGGACATATTATCCAGGTGTGAGAAGGATGAAAAGACCCTGTCTGCTGTGGATGTACATTTTTCCACCCCAAAGAGATCCTTTTGTAGAAATCAAAGAGATGGTTGGAGATGTGGCTTAAGAAATCCCAGGGTCCCTTCCAGGACATACGTGGAGGAAGTTCCCCCAGGGGTAGAGGGGGAAACGCTTATGGACGGCGATGCCCTTTGCAGCAGAAGTGGCCTTCAAAACTGGGGCTCCAGAGATTTTCTTTAACATTTCTTACCAGCGCTCCAGAAAGGAAGCCTGATTGCTTACATCTAGAGGCAATCGGGGGTCGATTATGCCTGCACCAAAGAGCCTGAGTGGACTTCGCAAAAGATACTTTGGTGCAGAGGATTATTTCCAGAGGCTATATAATACCCTTTTCCCTTCCACCTCTGGTCTTATCAAAACTTCCCGATGTTCCACCCAGTCAGAGAGAAGCAGCCGGAATACAAATATGAAAGCTGCTAGAAAAGGTGGCATCCAAGAGGTCCCACCAGACCGGATAGAATCCGGAACGTACTCGTGATTTTTTTTTTTTTTTTTTTTTTTTTTTTTTTTTAAGTGCCAAAGAAAACGGGACTGTAGACCAATTCTGGATCTCAGCAACTTGAACAAGTCAGTTCAATGCACTAAGTTTTGAATGGTCATGGTTCATTCCATTCTCCCTTTTCTGGGGAAGGATGACTGGATATGCAGACCGACCTTTAGGATGCGTACTACCACATAAAGATAAATAGATGATCCAGAAGGTATTTACACTTCCGGCTGGGAGCCAGTCACTACCAGTGTAGAGCTCTGCCCTTTGGTGTCACCACAGCCCCCAGTGTGTTCACCAAATGCATGGCAGTAGTAGCAGCTTACTTGAGACTGCAGGGATCCCTAGTTTTTCCGTACCTGGACTACTGGCTCATTACCACACTGACCAAGCATCTGTTGATAAGGGCAAGAGATCAGGTTCTCCAGACTTGTTCTTATCTGGGGATAACCATAAACTACAAGTCTAAACTGGAACTAACTCAAAATCTGGAATTCATATGAGCAATGTGCAACACAGTCTGTGATAGCTTCTCTGCCCCCCTTTGAGAGTTCAAACTGTAAGATCACAGGTCAGAAAAATAATATGCAGTACCAAGATTTCAGCTTGCTTGGTCCTTCAAGCTCTAGGGTCATCGTCATTGGCTATAACAGTAGTACCTTTAGCCAGATTTTACATGATTGTACAGTGGATGTTAGCACCACAATGGTCAATACTTGATCAACCCATGTCCACTCTGATTCGAATCACTCAGATATGCAGGAGAGATCTCAAGTGGTGGATTTGGTCAGATCAGATTCTACCAGGCCGTCCATTCATTCCCCTGCAGCCCAGGGCCATGGTAACCATGGATGCTTCCCAGTTGGGGTGGGGTGGGAGGCATTTTCTGGGGAAAACAGTCCAAAGCACTTGGGTCGCTGAAGAAGCCAACTTGCATATCAGTGTCCTAGAGATGACAGCAGTTCTTTAGCATTGCAGGCCCTTCTGAATGCTCTCCATTTGGTGACTATTGCAATTCCAACAGACAATATGCCAGTAGTTTGGTACATCAGCAAATGAGGAGGAACCATATCATATCCCTTGTGTTGAGAAGCACTCAGTACGTGGCAGTGGGTGATCTCATCAAACCGCTTTTTCAGAGCAGTGCACATTTTGGGGAAGTCCAACGTGATGGCAGACAAGCTGAGCAGGTGCATTCCTCTTCCTCATGAGCGATCCCTCAACAAGAATGTAACGGAAATGATTTTCCGTCAGTTGGGCCAGCTTTGCTGCAGTCTTTTTGCTTCTCCCCTAAACAACAACTACAGCCCCATTTTGCTCTATTCCCCCCACCGGGGGAATCCTCAAGGGATGCTCTACTTCATGACTGACCCCCCCCCCGACTACTATGCACCTATCTCCCAACCTCGTTAATTCTGAAACAGCAAAATCATCCTCATTGTACCTTACTGATCTCGACAAATGTGGTTCCCTTTCCTGTGGCCTTGCTCACTTCACCAACCCTTGATTCTGGATCTGACTCCAGACCTCCTGTCTCATCTGACAGTTATGATCCATCCAGACATAACAAGTCTCAAGTTGACAGCCTGGTTTCCCCAGTTCCATTGGTAACCAGACAACCTATGCTGTCTTCTCCTGTCTGGCATCTACTTTTATCTTCCCAGAAACCTTCAGCATGTAAACTCTGTTCCAGTAAGTGGAAAAGATTTTTGTACTGGGCTCATCAAAATCATATTGTGTCTTTTTTAGCTCCTTCACATGACCTGCTTGAGTTTTTTTGGCCCTACTTTTTAAATAAGGAGCTAGTTCCTCAACCATTAAAGTTCAGTTGTCAGGGGTGTCTAACTTTCATGTTGGATTTGGGAGTTCTTCAGTAGCTTCTCATAAGTTGTGCAGAGCTGTCATGCGAGGAACTCTACTTTTAAGGCCTCCATTTAAAGACCCTACTCCCCCATGGGACCTCAGTCTGGTACTGCTGACACTTTTACATTCCCCATTTGAACCAGCAGGGGAGTGTGACCTGAAATATATAACTTTGTAAACGTTTTTTCTAGTAGCAGTCACATTTGCCTGACAAATTTCAAAAATTCAAGCATTATCTTCAAAACCTCCTTACTTGAGTTTTCACAAGGATACATTATGAACCAGTGCATCCTTTCCTTTCAAGGCGGTGTCAGAATTCAATATTAGTCATTCTGTTAATTTGCCAGTTTTCTTCCCCAAAGTTTCTAACATAGAGAAATATATGTTGCATTTATTAAATGTTCACAGACAGTTACATTTTTACATACAAAGAACAAAAAGCATAAGAAAGACAGACCAGTTATTTGTTTCCTTTGCAAACTTGAAATTGGGTAAATCATTTGCCAGAGGAACTTTAGCCAGATGGATAACTGATTTCCATTTCATTCATTTATAAAAAAAATTGGGCATTGCCTTACCACAACCGGTAGGGGCTTATTCAATTAGATCAGTGGCAACTTCTGCAGTTTTCTTCTCTATAGCGTTCATGGATGACATATTTTCAGCAGCAGTGTGGGCTACTCCCCATACCTTTCTTACTCAATACAGATTAGATCTGGTGTCTAGGGGTAGAGTGTCATTTGGTGTAACTGTGCTCAGGAATATCCTTTCCTAAAGTCCCCCCTTGAATTTAGTTAGCTGGGGAATCTGTCCCGTCAGTTGAGGACAGAATTAAAATTGACAACATCACATAAAGAAGTTACGTACTTAGCATAACGTTCCATTTTTATTGTCCATTTTCGTTCTTCTTCAACTTCTCACCCACCAACACCCACCATTTTATATATATGAACTTCTGGAAGAATGAGTTCTTAGAGGAACATCACTGTCCTTGATATTGAGTTCCAGATATATTCTCTTTCTAAACTGAGTACATGCAATTGTTGCACCTCTGTTTATATGTAGTAAATGTTGTCTTTGCTAGTAAAATCAGCAAACAAGATATGAGGTAACTTAGGGTTGGTGCATTATGGGTAAGGGAAAGCTCGAGAGTTTGTTTGCCACAAGCTTTAAGCAGCAACCGAGACTGATCTGAACATTGGAACCAAACTTATCCGTTGAAGAAGAATGAAAATGGACACCACAGACGGAATGTTAAGGTAAGTACATACCTTCTTTTTTCAGACAGATGTGTTCTGAAGATCATTCATCAAGAAGGGTACATGTGATCACCTGTGTCATAAGTGATCATTTAATAAAGATTTTTCTTGTTCAAAAAGAAAAAGATCATTTGTCAAGGTTACAGATGGCAATGGGAGAAAACTCCTTCACTCCAGGGGTTAATTCCTCATCCACCAGTTCAGACTCCTCTATTTTCTCTGTCCTTCATCACATTGTTTCAGGGAGTAATAGGACCAGTTCCTCCTTCCCAGATTGGGAAATGTTTTTATTCAATGATGTTTTTAGTGCCAAAGGAAAAAAAGATAACCTGCTTGGAGACCTGTTCTGTATTTTTCTTTCCTAAACCAATTTGAGTTAGCCAAGTTGAAAATGTTACTTCACAACCTGTTACCCCTTCTTCCTCATTTACGTTTCCTGGTAACACTAGTATCACATTTCTACTCATCTAGACTTCAGGCATTTCTGAAGGTTGCTTGTGTCTGGATCACTTTCATTCTCTAGTTTACCCTTTGGACTATCCACTGCATCAAGTGTGTTCACAAAATCTCTAGCGCCAGTTATACCTCATAGCAGGCTACTGGGTCTCCACATTTTTCCATATTTAGATTGCTTATCTTTGCAGAGTCTTTTTACAAGTGTCAGGAATCTGTCACTTGGGTGAGAGTCCTCTTGCACAAGCTTGGATTCCACAAGAACATTCAGAATTCCTTTTGACTCCTTCAGATAGGATTCTTGTTCCTGGGGTGTCTGTTGGACACCTCAGTTCAACGAGCTTTTTTACCACAAGAAAATTACATCTGTACCTAGATCTGTTTTTAGGGTTTTCCACTCAGACTTCAGTTACTGTGAGGGGAATGCCTCAGGATTTTGGGTCTTGTGACTTTTGTGTTTCTCATGATAACCCTGACAAGATTCGACATAAGAAAGATACAGTAGGATATGAAGTTTCTTTGGTCTTGCTACCAACACCGATTATCTTTTCAAATCCAAGTTCTGGGTTCTGTCAGAGGAAAATCACTTGGTAGAGTAAGCAAATATCCTTAAATCCAGGTCACCCCCTTCTCCACCCCTGCTTCAAAACAGTCAGTCACCAGAGACGCCTTGGGCTTTGCTAGTGAAGCAGTTTCAGGGAATGTGCAAAGTATTTGGGACACCAGTGGAAGATGCAAGCAGATAAATAGAAAAGAGATGTTTGGTCTGTGCAGGGCAGGCAGCTTTCCGAATCATTTTTGGTCCTTTGGATCTATTCAAGTTGTTACAGACTATGACTCTTATTCTCTGGGCCAGTAATCAAGGAGCGTAAAACCTCATCGCTGACACTGGAGAGGGATGTTCACTTGGAGCAAAAAGTAGACACACACAGTGTTTCCAGCTGCAGCTCTTTGCATCAAGCACAATTTCCTGTAAGGCACACAGGGAACACGCTCAGTCTGGGGTCTGGATTTCTTTCTCCCTCTCTCCCTACGTCCCCAATAAGACCCCCCACTGGCACAGCTTTAGAGATGAGTCCTCAGCCTAGTCCTTCACCACTCTCTGTGTAAGACCAGTGCTTTGTGTCCCTGCTCGAAGCAGCTCACACACACATACACACACACCTGTGAAAGACTGGCACAGGCTATAAGGTTGTTACTGCCAGCAGACATTCCAAAGCCAGCTTACTGTGAGGCTTTTACGGGGGTACCCAATTACACTGAATGAAATTAATATTAATATAAATGGTAGTGTTTGACCAGTGCACTAAGGCTTTCAGCAGTAGCCACAGTGTCACAAAGTAGTTATAAGTACTCTCAAAGGTTAAAATATTCTCTAAAGGACCAGTCACAATGAAATGTTTAAATATATTTAATAATAAATAATAAATGGAAATACCAAATTTCTATTTACGATAGTTTCAATCACAGGAAATATTAAAATAACACAGACTAATAGATTCACACAGATACAGAAAGACAGTACTTAACTAATCTCACTATATTTTCTTGACTGATTTAAAGAATTACTGGTACTTGCGTATTAATGCAACCAGGTTGGCGTACTTTACATGGCTGCCTCTACTTGGTTGAGAAAGTATGGGACTATATGGTTTCTTTTTTTGGTATGTATAATGCAAATTAAATTTACAAACTAGGTACACCTTTACTAAACTACAAATGTTAAGTTGTCAATCTCGCCTTCATTCTTGCTGGATGGGTTCGGAGCCGATCCTCGGCTCCGACTCGGCACTTGCTTTAGCTCGAGAACTCCTTTTACCAGCTCGAGGCAACCCTATATCCCATGATGCAAGGCGGAACTACCTCAGATCTCGTTTGCCGCTTAGCGAAAGAGGTCTCCTTTGCCAGCTGAGGTAAGTAATTTTCTTGTCAAAAGAGAATAGCTTAGTTAGGGTTTTATTTCCCCCTTGTTTCCATTTCTGTAGTCTATAGTGTGTTACAACCCACCCTATTTCCATTTTTTATATTCCAAAACTTTTTGCTTTAGTGTAAAAGTTTAGTTTAGGCCTAAACCCCATTGGTTAATCCCTTCCTGTGTGTTGTGTGTTAGGGGATTAATTTGTGTGTTTGTGGGGGTTTTGTGAGTGACTTCCTCCTAAGTTATGTCTAAGGAAGGCAAGGTCTCAGGCTTCAAGAAGTGTGACTCGTGCTGTCAGAAAATGTCTCTGACAGACGGTAACACTTCTTGTGTTTACTGCCTGGGGCCTTTGCACCTGCAGGACTCCTGTGCTTTGTGTCATTCTTTTAGTCACAGAGTCCTGCAGGAACGGAGGAATAAGCTGATCCTCTGTGGCTTACTTAAGCCAGAAGGTTCTCCCTCTAAAGCAGGGTCTGGGAAACCTTCTAAGCCACCGAAGGCTCAGGCTTCAGTATCTAAGCCTCCTCCGGTGGCTCCGGCTCCGTCGGAGCCGAGATCGGCTCCGGCTGGAACCGATATATCTACTGCAAAAGTAGTGAGTTCGGCACCGACAGGTTCCGACACCTTGTCTACTGTGGCCTTGTCGGCTCCGGCTGGAGCCGACACATTATCCAGCATCGGAGCCGACAAACCCTCGGCTCCATCTGGAATTCAGGGGACTTCGGCTCCGATGGCTTCGACCCGTAAGAGATCTCGGTCCCCTTCGTTACAGAGTATCCACTCGGCTCCGGGGTCTCCTCTTTTGTCGGAGCGGAGCCATCGGAGCCGATCTTCGAGATCTTCCAGGCTGTCTGACCACGACTTGGAGAGGGTGGTAAGCAGGCTGTTGAAGTCGCAGGCACTGGCCCAAATGCTCCATAGCCCGTCTCAGCAGACTTCGGCTATTGTCTCACCCCTTGAACTTCCTCCTCCGACTCCACACCGAAGTTCGGAGCCGGAGCTTCTCGGGACAGCGACTGTTTCGGCGCCGGAGCCGATACATCCTTCGGCTCCGTCGTCCTCGGCTCCGATCTCCTCCTTGATGCCTTCCTTGGAGGGATCCGGTCGTCGAGTTTCCCTTGTCGGCTCCGAGGGGGCTAGTGGCATCGGACCCTTGTCCGACCCCGCTCTCCCTCTCGGAGCTTCGGCTTTGGTAAGCTCGGCTCCGACATCGGCCTCGGAGCCTTCCCTCTCAGTGGAGCCGGGAATTCCTGTATCCTCGGATCAGGGATATTCCGGTCTCCCGGGGAGGGGAGCCTTTGAGGTGATGAGGAGTGTCCTGGCCTCTGAGCCAGGTCAACGGTCCATCCCTCTAGCTCCTCCCTCTTCAGTGCCTGTAGACGCCTCTTGCCAGCCTCTTGCTCTCAGGCCCAGGGATCCATCGCCCCAGGTTTCCCCAATGGGAATTTCCTCCTCTTCCGAAGTTTCTCCTGATCCTGCAGGAGAACCCCCTCGGAAGAGGACGTGGAAGAGGAAACACACAGACTCCCCTGAGTCTACAACATCTGATACCGACTTAGATGAGTCGGAGGGTTCCCCACGGTCCCCCTCTGATGATGTCTCCTTTTCAGACATCCTTGAGCTCCTCAAACAGAGGGGGAATTGGCCATCCATTGATCCCTCCGAGGATGAGTCGGTATACCTGGAGGCTTTTGGATCCCGACCCTCCACCTCCTGGGTGTCTCCGCCTTTCGACCCACTTATGCAGGTAGTGGCTCGGAAGGTGTGGGCGGCTCCAGATTCTGTGGAACCTGTCCCCAGGAGACCATCCAAGTTTATCACGGCCCCTACGGATAAACAGTTTCTTTCCAAGGGCGTCTCTGTGGATGCTATGGTGGTGGCGGCCACTAAGAAGGAACTGGCGGATCCTTCAGTACCTGTCCATCCTCCTAACAAGGATTCTAGGACCATGGACCGGTATGGAAAGCGGATGTTTTCTTCAGCGACCTTTGCTATGCGTTCAGCGACCTTTGCTATGCGTTCGCTGAACTATCTTTGTCACTTCACCAGGCTTCAAAGAGATATTCTCAAGGAACTGGGTGAAGTGGTCCAGGATCCTTCGGCTGCTGGGGCTCAAGAAAAGATTGCCTCACAGCTAGCAATCCTGAATTCCCTATCCAACTCCTCCATGCGGCTCATATCCTATGCGGCCGATGGAGCGATTAGGGCCGCAGGCACAGGTGTTGCTCTTAGACACCAAGCCTGGATGCGGCTTTGTAATTTTGCGGACCCCTTTAAGGCGTCCTTCACTAATACCCCTTTTGATGGTTCGGCTTTGTTCGGACCTCAGGTGAAGGATACCTTGACCAGGTGTGAGCAGGACGGTAAAACTCTTTCTGCCGTTGGAGTCCATTTTTCCACTCCTTCTAGACCATATCCTAAGGGTCAGAAGGGGGGGAAGATGTGGTTCCGCAAAGCCCAAGGAGCTACACCGGACACACGTGGTCAGTTTACCCCCAGAGGCAGAGGGGGTAACAATAATAGACGCCCTAGAGGCAGGGGGGTCCTCAGAACCAGGGCAACAGGGAGTCTCTTCCTGAGAAGCCCTTTCAGCATCCCTGAGGTGTTGCCCGACTGTCCACCCTTGGAGGCAGTCGGGGGAAGGATTTCGCTGTACCCAGTAGCCTGGCATTCCCTATCACAAGATATGTGGGTACAGTCGATCATATCCGAGGGTTACAAAATCCCCTTTGAAAGGTATCTCGTACCTCAACAATCCCTTCCAGACATCTCACCCGGTCAAAGGGATTTGGCAGAACAGGAGGTTTCAAAGCTCCTAGAAAAAGAGCCGTCCAGACTGTGCCGGCAGACCAGGTAGGATCCGCGTCTACTGAGATTCTTTTTGGTCCCCAATAGGACGGGAGATTGAGACCAATATTAGACCTGAGCAGTCTAAACAGATTTGTCAAGAAGGCAAGATTCGGATGGTCACGCTTCAGTCCATTCTGCCCTTTCTGGGCAAGGACAACTGGATGTGCTCTATAGACCTTCAGGACGCGTACTATCACATAAAGATTCACAGGCGCTCCAGAAGGTTTCTCCGCTTCGCTAGGGACCAGTCATTATCAATTCAGAGCCCTGCCCTTTGGCCTCACTTCAGCCCCCAGAGTGTTTACCAAATGCATGGCAGTGGTCACAGCTCATCTGAGACGTCAAGGATTCCAGGTGTTTCCTTATTTGGACGACTGGCTCCTCTCCGCCACCACCAGGTGTCAGCTTCTTCAGACCAGAGACTACACTCTGCAGCTTTGCAGGAGTCTGGGAATTTCAGTAAATTTCGAAAAATCTTCTCTGCTGCCTTGCCAATCTATCACCTTTATAGGCGCAGAATTAAACACCGTCAAAATGTTAGCCAGACTAACAGATCAATTCGTTTGGATTCTATTGCAAAGTAACAAGGTCAAAGCCAGATTTATACTGAAAGTGCTGGGTCTTATGGCTGCAGCCATTGTTCTTCTACCACTGGCTCGCTTCCACATGCGTCTTCTGCAGTGGATGCTGTTCACGCAGTGGTCCTACCACAGTCTCCCTATGAAGCACGAAATCTTAGTCACACAGTCGTGCAGGACTCATCTCAATTGGTGGATTTCTTCCCCACTTCTTCATCAGGGCCGACCCTTTGTTCCCCCTCCTCCAGTTGCCACAGTCACTACGGATGCCTCCCTGATCGGGTGGGGGGGGCATTATCAGGGCAGGATGGTCCACGGGACGTGGCAACCCATAGAATACCATCTGCACATAAATGTCCTGGAGATGAGAGCAGTGCTTTTAACGTTGCAAGCCCTCAACGACTTTCTTCCCACGGGGACTATTGCAGTACAAACGGACAACATGTCCGTGGTCTGGTACATCAACAAACAGGGCGGGACCAGGTCCTATCCTTTGTGTCGAGAAGCTCTCAGACTTTGGCAATGGGCAATCTCCTCTCATCGGTTTCTGATAGCAACGCACATCCCCGGCAGGTCCAACCTCTTGGCGGACAGGCTGAGCAGATCCATTCTGATGCCTCACGAGTGGTCTCTCAATCAATCTGTAGTGGATCAGATTTTTCTGAAGTGGGGCACTCCTTGTTGCGATCTTTTTGCTACACCTCAAAACAACAAGTGCCCCGATTTTTTCACCCTTTTTCCCCTTCCAGGCCAACCCCTGAGAGACTCTCTAACCCAGGATTGGCCCCGGGGACTTCTGTACGCTTTTCCTCCTTTTCCCTTGATTCCACAAGTCATTCAGAAAGCCACCGTTTTGAGAGCCAAGTTGATTCTCATTGCCCCTTATTGGCCTCGACAAATATGGTTTCCGTCTCTGCATCGTCACCTTCTGGTGCAGCCCTGGCATCTGGACCCAGTTCCGGATCTTTTGATCCACCAGTCGGGTCAGCTGCACCGGGCCATTCATTCTCTCAACCTCACTGCTTGGTTGCTCCACTTCCTTCCCTAGCCAGGCTACCGATGATTTCGGATTCAGTCAGAGAAATCTTAGTGTCTTCTTTGAAGTCGTCCACTAGGAATGTTTATGCTAGCAAGTGGCGACGTTTTGCTATTTGGGCAAATTCCAGGAATATTGACCCCTTTACTGCTCCTGTACATTCTGTTTTGGATTTCCTGGCGGAGGTTTTTCATTCAGGATCTTCGTCATCTACAGTTAAAGTACAACTGGCTGCTATTTCCAAATATCATGTTGGCTTGCATGACAATAACATTATGTCTCATAGATTATGCAAGGCCTTTCTCAGAGGAGTTTTTCTCCTAAAACCACCTATAAGGCGTCCTCCTCCGCAATGGGATCTAAACTTAATGTTGGCATCCTTGATACTACCTCCCTTCGAACCGTCTGCTTCATGTTCTTTGAAGTTCTTGACCTGGAAAACTATATTCTTACTGGCGGTTACTTCTGCTAGAAGGGTTTCCGAGATTCAAGCTCTCTGCATTCGTTCCCCTTATTTGGTTTTTCATAAGGACAGGGTATCATTGAGAACGAACCCGTCCTTTCTCCCCAAAGTTGTGTCTCAAACCAATATTAACCAATCTATAGATCTACCAGTCTTTTTCCCAAACTATTCCGACAGAGCTGAGCAGAAACTGCATTTTTTGGATGTCCATCGTCAGCTCCGGTACTATTTGCATAGAACAAAACAGTTCAGGAAATCGGATCAATTATTTGTCTCCTATGCAGAAAATAGGATAGGTCTTCCAGTTTCTAAAGTGACTTTATCCAGATGGTTGACGTCCACCATTTCCTATGTGTACTCTCTCAGAGGCAAGCAGCTACCTTCTAAACCGAAAGCACACTCAACCAGGAGTCTATCCACTTCTGCAGCTTTTCAGGATAGACTACCCATTGATACCATTTGTGCAGCAGCTACTTGGGCCACGCCTCATACCTTTGTCTCTCATTACAAGTTGGACCTGGCCTCCAGCGATAGGGCCAGTTTTGGTTCCACAGTTCTCAAGAGTCTGTTCCATTGAGCCACCCGGGATACAGGTGCTAGGGACGCGGTCCCATCCAGCAAGAATGAAGGCGAGATTGACAACTTAACATTTAGAAGTTATGTACCTACCATAACGTTCCATGTTAGTTGTCTTCTCTCGCCTTCTTTCTTGCGTCCCTCCCTCCTTCCCCCTAGCCTAGACAGATCTTGAAGAGTTCCTTTCAGGTTATTTCCTCCTGAGCCTTCATAGGAGGTCTCCTATCATGAACTTGTGTTCCTAATTATGTTAGGTTAGTCCTTAGCAGGGTAGGTTAGCTACCAAACGGGATCTGAGGTAGTTCCGCCTTGCATCATGGGATATAGGGTTGCCTCGAGCTGGTAAAAGGAGTTCTCGAGCTAAAGCAAGTGCCGAGTCGGAGCCGAGGATCGGCTCCGAACCCATCCAGCAAGAAAGAAGGCGAGAGAAGACAACTAACATGGAACGTTATGGTAGGTACATAACTTCTAATTTTATTGGATAGGATGTAATCACAATGATTGCTGATCTAGCTAACTTCAACACGAACACAAAAACCAAATTCAAAAATAACTCCACAGATGAAAAAACTCAACCCAGGAATCACGAATGTCTTGAGACCAAAAATAAGTTAAAAATGTTAAATAACTTTAATGAATAAGAAACAAAAATTGATCAAGTGCTTTCGCCTGGTTCATACCAGGCTTTATCAAGATGTTAAACAGTGGAAAACAAGGCCATTTTATATCATCGTACATTAGTCATGTGACCTCTTAATTAACCACACATACCGTTAATTATAATAGTTAAATATTTAAAATACTTATAATCTCTACAAAACTAATATTATTACAAAACTAATTAATTTGAGATCTAAGTAAATTAATACATATATATTAAAAATAAATCATCATATAAAAATACATTGCATAGAAAACTGAACATGAGTATAATCTGTTAAGTAACTATAAATTGTAAAATACATTCTGTGTTTTCCTAATGTGAACCCCTATAGTGAAAACACATTTTAGATTAAAAATGGTAAAATAAATAAAATAAAATAAAAATTCTTCTCGGGCTAAATATAATTAACCACCAAGTGTCTAAAAATAAGTATTTCCTTGTTTGTATTTCCTTGTTTATAACTTCTCTCTATTTAATTTTAGTGCACTTGCTATACTAATACTATCATTTAGACCTGGGGATCTTGTTGCATTTAATTTTAATTGCCATAAAAGCTCTTTATGTTCCAAACGTGTCTCCCAGTCACCTCCTCTAGGGTCATGGGTGACTTGGTCTAAAACCAGGAATTCCAACTGCATATTGCTGCATTGCGTTGAATGTTTGAAAAAAGCATTAGTGTCTTTCTTCTTATTAATTTCGTATAAATGCTCATAGATCCTTTTTGTTAGTGGCCTCTCGGTCTTGCCAACATAAAAACTGTAACATTCCTTGCAAACACCGAGATAAACCACCCCGTTTGATGCACAATTGTAATAACTTCGTGCATTAACCTTAAAGTTCCTGGAGGAAATATATAAACTACTACTGTTGTATATGTAAGGACACTGATTGCATGCACCACATTTAAAGGTGCCTACCTTGTTGGAAAAATAAAAGATCCCCAGGTCTAAATGATAGTATTAGATCTCAAATTAATTAGTTTTGTAATAATATTAGTTTTGTAGAGATTATAAGCATTTTAAATATTTAACTATTATAATTAACGGTATGTGTGGTTAATTAAGAGGTCACATGACTAATGTACGATGATATAAAATGGCCTTGTTTTCCACTGTTTAACATCTTGATAAAGCCTGGTATGAACCAGGCGAAAGCGCTTGATCAATTTTTGTTTCGTATTCATTAAAGTTATTTAACATTTTTAACTTATTTTTGGTCTCAAGACATTCGTGATTCCTGGGTTGAGTTTTTTCATCTGTGGAGTTATTTTTGAATTTGGTTTTTGTGTTCGTGTTGAAGTTAGCTGGATTTGTCTCGTTTTTTCATGGCTGAAGACTTAGACCAGGTTGATTTTTTGAATACACCCATTTTACTCCGCGATGAACCAGAAGATGCTCCAGTTACACACGGAGAATTTAAACAAGTTTTAACGTTGTTAACTCAAATGAACAATTTGTTAACCTCACCTAATATTGGCTGTACTCCCTCGTTACCTGGTAACCAACAACAAGGGCTGAACAGGAAGCATACGTCACCATCACCTAAGGAGCCGAACGGCGCGTCAAGGGCAGCACTTCCTGACGAGGTTTTATTGGTCGGAACCGATCTTCAGGAACAGCAAGCCAAGGCCCAATCGAGTTGGGTAAATGGACATGGTGGCCAACGTAAGGATTTTAACTTCCATGCATGGACTGAGCAGCAATTTTGTTTTAAGCAAGGTACTGTTCTGAGTTCTCAAAAACATAATAACTGTATGGAACATGACTTTGACAATTTAAATGATAAATGATACGCTTACAAAAATACGCAGCTGGAAATAGACTGAGAGAATGCGTCCGAGTGCAACGTGTCCCAAAAGGATTACGTTGTTTTAAGTTTCCTAATAACGCTGTGCTGGGTTCCACCTTATATGGTTGAGCTGTTTGATAAAACTGGTTTGGAAATGTTGGATCTTATGATTCAAGACTATGAAGTCAAAGCCAACTCTTTACTGAACGAACTGAAAGTGTTAAATGACAACATTGTTAAAGACAAGAATTTTTCTAGTATTAAAAAAAGTTATGACAATGTTTTTAATGAAGTAGACCAGCACTGTATTAAGATAGTTAATCATAAGATAAGGAAGTTAGAGCGTGATTTGATTGAATACAGGGATGGGAGGGCTTATCCCTTGCCAGGAAAATTTAAACGCAATTTTACTAATGGCGAGGAGAGAATTTATATCTCTGAAAATACTGATAACATCAGCACCCCATTAGTAGACCCACCCCGGAGAAGTGAACGACTTGCTCAAAAAGATAATAAGAATCAACATCAGGTTTTTCAATTTCCCCAGGGCAGACCAGGGGACAGGAACACAACATTTCACCAACAGAGTTGGAACAGGCCATGCAGGTAATTGAGTCTAATGGAGTCTGTTCAGTAGATTGGGACAATTTAAACGGAGACTCATCTTGTGGTAACTACACAGTAGTAACTAAGGACAGTTTTACTATTTACAACTTCACAGATACTGTATTAACCCCTGACTTTTTTGAGTTGTTTACTAGAGGTTTTCAATATGTTCCCCTGCGTACCATTGATCTATCTAAAACGCTAGTAGAATTTAAACTGTTTATCAGGAGATTGAATCTTGCACTATTTTTTAAAGGACAAACATTAGCTAACCACACAAACACAAGGAGTAGTACTTTTAACCCCAACACCCACACCACTTTAAAAATTTTTGAAGAGTTAGTGGAGATGGACTTAAGGAAGAAATACCCACTTGGTTCAAATCAACCACCTAATAATTTTGATTTTCACTTATACCAACTAACTAATTTACTCAAAGAAGAAGGTATCAGGGTAATGAAACCTGATAAGGGTGGGGGTGTTGTTTTAATGTACAACTGGGCATACGAGACACATATACACAATATGTTACAGGATGTTGTTACTTGTTAATCAGTTTCCAGGAACGAGGTGAACATAGCGTACTCAAAGATCAACTTTATGTTAATGGACCACTTGATGCAGGGTGCTATTAATGAAAAGTTACACAACTACTTACATGTATCTAAACCTAGGATCCCTGTAATTTTTGGGATTCCAAAAGTTCACAAAGGGCTGAACCCTGTAAAGTTCAGACCCATAGTAGCAGGAGCTGGCAGTATCACAGAGCCTCTACGGAAGTTTATTGACCAAACACTGAAGAAATTTGTTTCAACTTTAAAATCCATTTGTAAAGATTCTTGGGAATTTCTTAATGATGTTCAGCAAAGTTTGTACAACCCAAAGATATTAATGGCAACCATAGATATTATAGAGTTATTTCCAAGTATTCCTCACTCCATAGGACTAGATTGGTTTAACAAAATCTTGACCACACATTCTTAATTAAGTAACAATACGATCAAGTTACTGGTGGAGTTTATGGAAGCAGTCCTCGAGAATAATTTTATTTATTTTAACGGAGAGGTATTTAGACAAAAGAAAGGTGTAGCAGTGGGTGCTACATGTGCCTCGATATATGCGAACATAGTATTATATTATTGGGAAAATAAATTTATATTTTCAACGAGTTGGGCTGAACATATTATTTATTATAAACGCTACCTGGATGACATTTTGATACTATGGGATGGTGATATGGACAGTTTCTCAAATTTTATTACTTACATCAATTCCACTACAGGTTTTTTAGCTTTCACACATAACGTGAGTGAAAATTCCCCTACACTCTTTGGATGTTCTTTTATTCAAAGACCACGTTAATAATATTTTTCAATCTAAAATATACAGAAAGACGACGTTTTCCAACACATTTCTGCATTTTGATAGTGGCCACCCTTTTTATCAGAAAAAAGGTATAATAAAAGGACAACTCATTCGTGCATCCAGGATGACAAGTACCCAGGATCTATTTCTTGAAGCTGATTTTTAAGAAAACTCTTTTTGGAGAGAGGTTATCCAGATCACTTGGTGAACAACTTGGCAAAGGAGATTTTGAGTAATAGGGAATCAAAATATCCACCATTACTTGGTAAAGGTAAGGCACTAGAGCACTCACATGATGCTGAACAACAGTCATTATACAACTTTGTTTATACATACACCAGGGACTCACAACAAGTTGAAATGACTATTCTGACATATTGGCCAGTGTTGACACTACAGGAGGACATTAACAAAATTATACCTGCTAAGCCCGGATTTACAAGAAAGAGAGACATTAATTTAAAGGGTTTATTTGAAAGTAGGAATAATGACAGAAAGCATTCATATTTTTCCAACAAGGTAGGCACCTTTAAATGTGGTGCATGCAATCAGTGTCCTTACATATACAACAGTAGTAGTTTATATATTTCCTCCAGGAACTTTAAGGTTAATGCACAAAGTTATTACAATTGTGCATCAAAAGGGGTGGTTTATCTCGGTGTTTGTATGGAATGTTACAGTTTTTATGTTGGCAAGACTGAGAGGCCACCAAGAAAAGGGATCTATGAGCATTTATACGAAATTAATAAGAAGAAAGACACTATTATTATAATTAACAGTATGTGTGGTTAATTAAGAGGTCACATGACTACTGTACGATGATATAAAATGGCCTTGTTTTCCACTGTTTAACATTTTGATAAAGCCTGGTATGAACCAAGCAAAAGCACTTGATCAATTTTTGTTTGTTATTCATTAAAGTTATTTAACATTTTTAACTTATTTTTGGTCTCAAGACATTTGTGATTCCTGGGTTGAGTTTTTTCATCTGTGGAGTTATGATAGCTGATCTACTTTGTTAGGTTACTGCGAATTAATAAACACAGGTTATCTAAGCTGTAATACTCCATGTAGAAATGGTATCATCTCACAACTCTTTAGCTACGGTGCTTTTACACCCCAGGTTATCTACTGAAAACAGGGCTCTGCCAAAGAGCAGTAACCCCACCAACATATCAAAATAAATAATGCATTTTTCAAGTTTTTAGTTTTAGGAAAGGCTGTTCCAGACCTACAGCAGCTTGCCGTGTAACCTTGGGTGCACATCAAAAAGAATAATAGCATGGACCTTCCATATATTTCTTAACTACTTTGCCCAAAAATATGGGACAAAGTCAAAAGTAATGATCAACAAAGACACTGCATTAATTAACTTAAAATATTAATGAAACAACAAATTGTGCAGTAACATTTTCTGATGAACAGTAGGTGGAACTGTAACATCTTGTCATTACTGACGGTCTGTTATGTGTTATCCCCCTGTGACTTAACCAGAAAATGCTAATTTTTAGGAGGGACTGGACAAAATTACTGCCAGCGATCAGGTTAATGTATATACAAGAGGGTGAAATTACGTTTTTTAAAACACTCCACTAAGTCGGTGTTAATACACATCTCTCACCCGTCCATATTTTTGCTTCATATTTCTGTTCAGTTCATCATAACATTTTTGGTTTTCTGACATATCACTGTGGAACGAAATCAGTAAATAATAACAAGCATTTGAATACCACACTTTATATCCTTCATATTATACATACTAACACAAAAACATGTCATTCTACAAAGTGTGCCAACCTGGTTGAGTTAATACGCAAGTACCAAATTACTTACTATTTCCTAGTCACTTATTTGAGAAGGCAAGATGAATTAGGTGAGTGATCTTACTTTGTCAGGTTCTAAAAACGGACTGCTTTGAAACTTCTCTGTCATCATTTTTGTCCTAGGTTACAGAATGACACCACATACCTCTGGTCAGCTAACTTCTGGTTCCCGTGATACCCTCATTGCTAGATACTTAACCAGCTTTTAGCACATATGTGTTTTACAGACGCACACAGACACACCTTTGCTGAGATGTGTTGTAGCATCTGGAAGCTATAAAACCATAAAACACTTCCACTCTTCCTATAGGAACTAATAAACCATTCTCTGGTGCAGGCATTAAGTAAGTAATTTCTTACTATTTTTCAAAGTTGGCTGGTCTGAGATTAACCTATTCTCTTCCAGTATCCTCTGTTAAAACCTGTACATTTAATCAATTACAATACAGTCAGGACCAATGTTGGTCCATCTTTAACACAAGTAGCTTTACAAATACATTTTGCAACACAAGCATCTGCACAAATCAGTTTGATATACAAGTGACATACAAGTCTTAATAAAATTCCTGCTAGCTGTGCTGGCATATGTTATGCATCCACTGTCCTACTTCTCCTGCTATAGCAGGCAATGACTCGCATTGTCACACAGATGATATCACAGTTATGTGGTATATCAATAGGCTAGGGAGAACCAGGTCTTACTTCCTTTGTAGACCTGCCATGTTAGCTTGGGGTATAGCTTCACAGGACAGTCTCATCTGCAGGCATCCTACATCCTGTCAGAGCAAAATTGTGGGCTAGACAAGCTGAGCAGGACAAAGGCAGACTCTGATGAATGGAAACTTGATCAGGGGGTTTTCCAAGGTTGATCCATCGGTGAGGAGTTCCTCAAATAGACCTCTTTGCAGCTTTGAGCAGTCAGCTGG
The DNA here is from genome assembly GCF_019279795.1 of Protopterus annectens. Classification (NCBI taxonomy): domain Eukaryota; kingdom Metazoa; phylum Chordata; order Ceratodontiformes; family Protopteridae; genus Protopterus; species Protopterus annectens. Next base: position 1,376,287,602 of record NC_056728.1, on the reverse strand, counting down.
CAAGATTCTGCTCAATTAATCCATGTAAGAAAGCCTGAAAGACTGATGTCTTTCTTTTCCGTGGACAAGAATGTTTGTGTGTTTTCCACACTTTCCTCTGATATGCAGGATACATCTGAATATTCAGAAGAGATTCCCCAAGATCATTGTGGGGATTCCTTTAGCATAGGCAGCAGTGGTTCTTCCTTCTTTTTGAAATAGTCAGGGCAGTCACCACAAGCAGTCACCACAAGCTTCCTAACAGAATGGATCTACTCACACAAGAACAGGGGTGTTTGATGCACCGTGACCCCAGTCAACTTCAAATGAAAGCATGGATAATAGTTTTATAATTCCTTTTAGACAGCTGTTTACTGAGGGCATGCAGCATGTACTAATGGAGGCAAGAAAGCCTGCTATTAAAAAATCATATATTAGTAAATGGAAAAGTTTTTCTGCTTGTTACTAATAACATAACCATCACCCATTCAGGGCTAGTGTTTATATGGTTTTGCAATATTTGTGTGAGTTACAATCCTATGGCCTTCCTTACTACCTCCCCAAGGTTTATGTATTGGCTATTTCAGCATGTCTGCCAATGGATCCTCCTTATTCAAGGCATTCTCATGTGAGTATGTTTTTGAAAGGGACTTGTACGATACCTCATAGAAAATTGGTGGCCCTTCCTTGGGAACTTAATTTTGTGTTAGTTGAAGCTAACAGTTGTTCCATTTGAACCAGCTCATCTGACAGACTTTTGGTTCTTAACATGGAAAACGTTTTTTCCAGTTGCTTTGACCTCTGGAGGAAGAGTATCTGAGCTGCAAATCTTATGGAGTTACTATCCTTTGGTCTTTTTTACTCCTCCATCAAGGTTCATTTAATGGCAATTTCAGCATGTCTGACCATGGATCCTCCTCTTTCAAGGCATTCTCATGTCAATTTTTTTGAAAGTGGTTTTGCACAAGAGACCTCCAAGAATAACAGTAATCCCTCCTTGGGATTTTAATTTTGTGTTAGAGGCTAACGCTTGCTTCATTTGAACCAGCTCATCTGACTGACTTCAGGTTCTTAACATGACAGTTTTACTAATTGCTCTGACCTCTGGAAGAAGGGTATCTGAGTTGCAAGCTCATGTGGTGAGTCTATCTCATTTTCCACAGAGACAGGGATGTCCTTCAAGGATGCATCTGCAGTTCTTACATATGGGTTGTCCTGCCTCAGGCAGCCCTTCGGTCGGCCGGATTCCAAAGTCTGGGTCCGGCGTCGGCTGATGTCGCCCCTTCCCCGACGTCAGAGTGCCTAGGGTATAAAAGTGTCAGCCGACGCCATCTTCCCCAGTCTTTCTTGCCGCGTGGTGCCCGAAGCAGAAGCAGTTCGCAAGTGCCGGCCGGCCAGCTCCTGTAACTTCAGCTACCGAAGACTTCAAAAAGCTAAGTACCCCGTTGGGGACTCTTTCTTGCCTCAGCCGATGTCAGATCAAACGCTTAAAGTTAATAATTGCTTGACTTGTGGGAAACAAATACCTCATAAGGATTTCCATTCCTACTGCCTCCCCTGCCTAGGCCCAGACCACGACGTCTCGGCCTGTACTGCCTGTGCCTCCTTTAATCGACGCACTCTTAGGCGTCGGTCGGAGTTTGCAGAGGAATTTTTTGGGGCTAGTTTCTCTTATAAAATGCCGTCGGAGACTCCGACTTCTCATTTAACCAAGGAACTTAAGGACAAGGACCAACACACGCGTACCGTGGTTTCGGCTGAAACCGCTCCTAGGCCTGCCGCGAGTGTCTCAGTCTCGGCTGAAACAGAGTCCTTGGTGCTTCCATCCGTAGAAACCGCTCAACCGACAGCCTGGGTCCCGGAGGCCTTTTCTGAGTCGGTTATAGAATTACCCTCGGAAACCGGTGTTCAGGAACCTACCGACACCATTCCCCTAGACAAAACTACTCCAGCACGTGGGGCAGCCAGGCCCCCTGCATCCATGTCCATAAAAGCTTTCACTAGGGCTAAAGCTGCTAAGCATCAAAAAACTCTGCCTCCCAAGTCTATTTCTCAGGGATCCACTACAGGTTCTCAGATACTAAGTTTGGCTGAGGACCTTATTTCCTTAATTAGGGGCTCTCAGCCTCATCCGGACAGGGGCTCTCAACCCCCACTAGACAAAAGGCCCAGGGTTGAGTCTGCTGAACCTCAGTCCTCTGATGGCTCTGCTCTATCAGACTACCAGGAGGAGGCCTTCACGGCCTACGAGGATTCTGATGCTGAGGAATCTATTCCCTCTGCCTCCCCTCCTGAAGAGCTGTCCTTTGGGGAGACCCTTCACTCCATGAGAGAGCATTTCCAATGGCAGGGCCAGGAATTCTCCGATTCCAGGAAGAGATTAAGGACTTTTCTTCATTTACCTCAGCATAGACCTTTGGCTATTCCTCCTGTTTTAAGTGTCATTGATGATGTGTATTCTGAGTCTAGCACTACCCCTGACACCCTTCCTCTGGCTCCTGTTAAACCCGATAGGTACTACAGGGTCCCGGACTCGCATCATTTCCTTTATAAGGCCCACTCTGCTGACCCAGAAACTATTTCCCAGGGTCCTAAAGGGGTTGCAGCTGCCACTTCTAAAAATCCACTCCCCTCTGAAAGGGAGTCCAGGGCTTTAGAGAGGTGGGGTAAAAAGTGTACACTTCTTCCACTCTGTCTATGAGGGCTTTAAATTGTCAATTTCATATGATACAGTGCCAAGAGTATTTGTTAGATGAATTGCAGAAAAAACTGTCTTCGCCTGAACCCCTAGATCGTAAGTCACTTCAGGATCTGGTACATAATTCACAACAGGTTAGCAACCATTTCTTGCAGTGTGGTTATGATGCATTGGAAGCTTCATGTAGGTCAGCAATGACAGGTGCAGTCATACGTAGACATGCCTGGCTGAAGGAACAATCTCTGCCAGATCATGTTAAGGCTAAGTTTCTGGATGCTCCACTGGAAAAGCAAAAGTTATTTGGCTCCACTGCTCAAGAGGTCTTAAAGAAATTTGAGGAAAAGGCAAAATCTGTACCAACAGTCAAAGATTTCCTCCAGGTACAACCACCAAGATTCAGCAGAAATTGGCCTTCTAAGAATTGGTCCTTTCCGGAAGAGAGATTTCAAAGAGGCAAGAACAGGCGTGCCAGAGGTAGAGGGCAAGCTAGATGCTCCTACAGAGGACGTCAATGGCAGCCTCCTAACCAGAGAGGTAGTGCAGGTCCAACAACTGCTGCACAAGGACAGACTCAATGACTTCACCTTGACCCCGCCGACCAGGGCTCAAGTAGAAGTACCGTTGGGCGGAAAGTTGTCTTTATTCTCAAATAATTGGCACAGTATTACAAGGGACAAATGGACACTGCAAATAATAGACAAAGGATACAGGCTCCATTTCCATACATTACCAGAAAGAAAGGGAATGCCAAACCTGCCACCAAATCAGAGGGCAGAGGCTTTAAAACAAATTGCCAACCTATTGCAAATGAACGCTATAGAAAAGGTTCCTCTCTCAGAACAAGGCCAAGGATTTTATTCCAGACTATTCCTTGTTCCAAGAAAAGAAAAACAATGGAGGCCTATTCTCGATTTGTCCACACTGAATACTTATCTCATTGTGCCAAAATTCAAAATGCTGACCCTACAGCAACTCCTTCTCATGCTGGGCAAGGGGTCATGGCTGGTAACTCTAGACCTCAAGGAGGCATACCTGCATGTCCCTATCAGACAAAGTTGCAGAAGACACCTCATTTTTCTTGCAGGTTCAGAGCATTATCAATTCTCAGCATTGCCCTTTGGCTTATCTACTGCGCCCAGAGTATTCACGAAATGCCTGGCATCAGTAATTGCACACTGCAGACTTCAGGGGATTCAAATGTACCCGCATCTGGACGACTGCCTTATACAAGCGGACAGCCAACAAACTTTGGAAAAACATTTGAATTATGCCATCCGCCTAGTGCAGGCCTTGGGATACACAGTCAACATTCACAAGTCAAGACTTGTGCCATCCCAAAGAATAACTTTTCTGGGTGTGGAACTAGATACAACCACCCAAATGGCTTTTCTCACAGAAGAAAAACAAAGACAACTACCGGATTACTTCAAAAATCTAACAAAACAAACTCAGATGACTGCAAGGAAAATCCTGCAGGCCCTGGGTTACATGGCATCGTGCATTCTTCTGATTCCACAAGCAAGGCTGCATATGAGAAAACTACAATGGTACCTAAGGAGTCTATGGTCTCAGCACAATCACAGCCTAGAAGCTTTGATACCACTCATTCCATGCCTTCAAAAGAAATTCCTGTGGTGGGCCCAAGCAAGCCAATCAAACAGGGGCCTGCCTTTCAGCAAGCCAGTAACCAACCAAACCATTACCTCTGACGCTTCAGACCATGGATGGGGAGCACATATGGAGGACAGATGCATCCAAGGTCTATGGTCTCAGAAAGAATTGCGCTTGCACATAAACCAAAAGGAAATGCTGGCAGTGATTCATGCAATCGAGGCCTTCAAGCTCTTTCTACATCAAGGCCACCTGCTAATAAGGACAGACAATACCACAGTTATGTGGTACATAAACAAGCAAGGAGGTACCCATTCCTTCCCTCTTTGCAGACTAGCAATGAATCTTTGGGAACTTTCCCTAAAACTCAATATAGAGCTGCAATCCCAGTTTGTGCCAGGAAAAGAATATACTGGCAGACAGCCTAAGCAGAAATACCATGGACCCACACGAATGGATGCTGCACCCAGACATCTTCCTTCAGATAACACAATCATGGGGGAGGCCGGACATAGATCTTTTTGCCTCCCACCACAATCATCAGCTGAAGAAATTTTGCACAAGGACATACCACCCACAAGCATGGAAAGTGGACTCCCTCTCTTTCAGTTGGAATACTCTAACAGTGTATGCATTTCCACCACTCCCACTAATGACCAAGGTCTTACTGAAAATCAAGACAGAGCAGCCAAAAGTGATTCTAATAGCCCCGGACAGGCCAAGGCAGCACTGGTACCCTTTGTTACGGAGCCTGTCACACACGGAACCGTGGCCTCTACCACTATGGACACTCCTTCTGACACAGCACAATTACAAAACTCTGCACTTCAGCCTGAAAACCCTGCAGCTGACAGCCTGGAGAATACCTTGACTCCTCAACAGGAAAAGCTATCCAAGAGAGTGAAGGATATCATCTTGGAAGCTCACAGACCTTCCACGAGAAAGATATATTCAGCAAAATGGAAAAGATTCCACACTTGGAGCACCGCAAAGGGCCTAGATGCCACAGTGATGAGCATGGCACATATCCTGGAATACTTGGCAGACATGCTCCATAATGGCCTTTCTTACTCTTCCATAAAAAATCATGCTTCAGCAATTTCAGCAGAATACAATACTGATCCACCTGTCTTCTCTCATCCTCTCCTAAGGAAGTTTCTAAGAGGAATTAAAAACATCAATCCTCCAAGAAAACCACCAGTGCCTACATGGGACCTTAACTTCATGTTGGAAAAGTTGACTTTACCTCCCTTTGAACCAGCAACATCTTCAGAGTTACAGTTCCTGTCTTGGAAGACTGCCTTCCTTCTGGCCATAACCTCAGCAAGAAGAGTATCTGAATTGCAGGCACTCATGGCAGTACAACCATTTCTTATTTTTCATCAGGACAGAGTCTCCTTGAGGACCAATCCTTCATTCATGCCAAAGGTGGTATCCAGTGTCTCATTGAACCAAGCTATTCACCTGCCTACCTTCTTTCCAAACCCACAAAACAAGGGAGAGAAACTTCTGCATACCCTGGACATTCACAGACAGTTACGCCAATACTTGGACAGAACTAAGACTTTCAGAAAAACTGACCAGCTGTTGGTAGCATATGCTGCAGGCATTCAAGGAAAAGCAATTTCCAAACAGACAATTTCAAAATGGATAGGAAATTGCATTCGATTCTGCTACTCTTACCATGGAAAAGCGGTGCCAGCTAACATCAGACCTCATTCCACCAGAGCTACAGCCACCTCCACAGCCTTCTTAAGAGGGGTGGCTACCAAGGAAATTTTAGAAGCTGCTACATGGAGCTCCGTGCATACATTTTCCAAGCATTACAATTTACCCTTATATTCCAGATCCAGAGCAGGCTTTGCTACGGCAGTCCTGCAGGGCATTTTAGCTACACCATCATTTTCTTAGAGCCTACCACCCCCAGCTTGTCTATGGTGTTCTACCCATATGTAAGGACTGCAGATGCATCCTTGAAGGACATAGTACAGTTTTGTATCTACCATAAATGTAGATGTCCGATAGGTATGCATCTGCAGTCAGGTTTACCCTCCCTCCTTCCCCTCTGTGGTACTTCTTGGGTACTTATCCCTCTTATAGCTAGCTGGGGTTATCTATTATGGTGTATTTGTTTTATATTACTGTGCATGTTTGCAATATTTTGTATTTCTACCAAATTTAGCCTTCCTTAGAGGGCACCTGGCATCTGGGGCAAGAAAAACTGAGGAAGATGGCGTCGGCTGACACTTTTATACCCAGGCGCTCTGACGTCGGGGAAGGGGCGACATCAGCCGACGCCGGACCCAGACTTTGGAATCCGGCTGACCGAAGGGCTGCCTGAGGCAGGACAACCCATATGTAAGGACTGCAGATGCATACCTATCGGACATCTATATTTATGGTAGGTACAAAACTGTACTTTTCTTTGACAACTAATCCTTTTATGCCTAAAGCTGTATCCCAATTCACTTTAAGCCAAATAATCCATCTCCTCATTTTCTTTCCTGAACCTAAAAATGAGGGAGAAAGGATTATTGATATCTTGGATAGTCAAAGACCATCTTGACACAGCAAAATCATTCAGATCAGTGGATCAGATGTTCATTTCTTGTGAAGGTAAGAAGAATGGACAACATGATTTAAAACTGACTATTTTCATGTGGTTTTCTCAGGCTGTTACCTTTTGTTATTCACACCATGGCAAAACTATTCCAGGCAGAATCAAGGTCAACTGTACCGGGACCTTGGCTTTGTCTATAGCTTTTTGGCTTTGTCTATGGCTTTTTGGAAAGGGTTGGGTTCTAGAAGTTTTCGAGAAGCTGCAACTTCGTTCTGTATACATACTTTTACAAATTACTGCAACCTTGAATCTCTTTCTAGGTCTAGATCAGGCTTTGCTGAGACCATTATCCAGGGGTTCCAGGAACCTTCTCTTTCCACCTCCCAAGTATTCTAAGCTGGATTAATCTATTTATATAGCTAAGGCTACTGCAGCAATGATCAATATGATATCTCCCTTTAAAGTGGAATTAGTCAGATGACTTTTAACATCTGCAGAAATTGTGTATATTAACTTAACAAATGTTATCAAGTAGTTAAGAAATACTCTTTCAATATACAAAGAAAGTTCACATAATTTGTTTCTTTAACAATAATCAGTGTATGCAGTCAACAAAGTGGCTGTAACTGCTGGTGGGGTTGGAGAGCTGTCTGTGGATGAAAGTATCTTATACTTTTATCATCTGTTCATTTTTAAAAATCAATAATCTGGCTTTACAGGACTTTGTGTGTGTGTGACAATTAAGCTGGAATTCTTTGGCTACTGTTTGTCTGTGTGAAACAAATTTGAAATATGTGATTTCAGTCATTATTATTTTTATTAATTTTTTGACACTGACATCTGAGAAGGATGTAGTCAGCAATGTAGTGATAATTGCTGGGTTTGGTGAATGTCTGTGCATATAAATGTGCACAAAGTGCACACTGACCAGATACATTTTCAGTGAATGTGAGTTTCAAGGGAAGAGAATCATATTGTTGCTTACGTTAAGTCTGTTTTCAGTGTGAGATTGAGTTTTGTATTCTTCAGCAAAAAAAAAAAAAAAAATCAGTGTTTTGTGCTGTAGAATTTGAAATAAAAGTTTCAAATCAAATCTCTAAGTACTGTAAAAGTAAAGTGGAAAATATTATGCATGCTGACAGGTTTGAATAGTGTTTATGGTAATTGGGGATAGACAGCCAAGTAATGGGTATTAGAAGGGTTGAGGGAGGGGTTGGTCCATTACCATGCCTAAGATCCCATTTGACCCTGATAAAGCACTGCTAGGGAAGAGTTTAATGTAGTACTTGTCAAGCTGGTGCATTTTGTTAGGCTGGGGGTCTGAGGTATCATAGCAGAACTATTACGAGTTCTGTTATGGCCTACGTACAGCAAGTTATTTCCACAGACTGCAGGTAATAAAGAAGAGGATGAGAAATTTAGAAAGTTGTTCATACTTTCATCATTTATAAATTTGGTATGTCAGAAATGTCCTTTTTTTGTTATCAGTAGGTTTGAGAACTCATTTTCCTTGTGCCATCTAATATTTACAAATGAAGACTCCTGATTATTGTTGCTTACATTGATTCAACTTTGCTGGGTACTGTAGGTTGTAAATGACTGTTGGTTTTGTAGTAATCCCTTTTAAGGCAAGGCACTCCCTAATATCAGATTTACCCTGTCTATTAAGTTAGAAATAGTTAAAATTAGTATTTTGTTTGTATCTGTCTAATTTCTGTTGAAAACAAAGCCAATACTTTTCTTTAAATAAGGTGCTCTACACCCATCAGAAGACAAAGAAGACAAAGACGTGGCAAGATGGAATATTAAAATTATGTCCTGACGGAAATAAGGTAAAATATATGCAAGACTCAACAATGCTAAACATCATTGATTGTGGTGAAGTTTTGTAGTAGAAGACATAATTTAACTTTTTTGTTATACATATTTAAAAGGCTGTGTAAAGATTTCCTTTGGATCTGTCAGTATAATAATGAGGGGAAACTATGTGTGTTTCTAGTACAAGTTAGGAGCTAAACTAATAAGCTGCAATGATACTTAATATAATGCTTACGCATAGTTGGATATAGCTCCCTTGTTTATGCAGTAACATAATACAAATGGATTTTCATGGCTAACTCTAAAATAAAGCATCATTCGTAGTCCATCCTATTTTTTAAACAAATAGCACAAAAAATATCTTAAGACCAAGTCTGTAGATGACTGCAAGCTGGGAGCATTAATTAAATCCCCCAAAGACTCAGCCACCCTGCAAAAAGGCTTGTCCCAGTCTAATAACCTGTGCCATAGTAATGGACTTGAGCTAAATGGCATGCCTATCCTTCACTGCCATCTCCATCCATCAGCCCTCAAGCTGCTACTCAGACTTGGGTCACTTGGGCTGTAGTTGGAGCATTATTGCTTTATGCCATGGAGCTGGTTTCGGAACAGTGGATATTCATTCTAAGGATCATTGCTGCAAAAGATTACAAATATGAATAGAATTCAGCTGGAGGCAAGCATCAGTCTTCTAGCTAAATCTTTTAGAAACCAGACATATCTTGAGAGTGTGAAGTTTAGTCTTTTGTGCAAGGGCTACCAACAGGAAGCCTGGGTTTAAAAACAAAGTGCAAATTCCTCCTCCTTCAAATGTTTTCCCCCATATGAATTGAAAAGTTATTTACATGACTTCTTTTCATCATAAATGTCCTGCCCCTCAAATCTTGAAAGAAATTTTTCTTTTATTGCTATATTTACAGCTTTGTATTTTTCTGTTTTGGCATCTTTTTGGGATTTCTCCCCCCACTGGCCAAAATTCTGGAAAAATGCACCCATAAACAACTCCTTGACTATTTACTAAATAATAACCTTATCTCCATTTCCCAGCATGGTTTTAGACCCAAGTACGGCACTACTACAGCACTAATTAGCTTTACCAATTCTGTAAACCATTGCAGAAATAAGGACCAACTTGTCTCTTTCATTTTCCTTGATATGTCTAAAGCTTTTGACACAGTTTCCCACCAAAAACTGCTCCATGAACTTTCATCCTATAACCTTACCCAACCTGCACTATCTTGGTTTTACAATTACCTGTTTGACAGACAGCAGGCAGTCAAGTGGGATAACAAACTCTCCCCCTCCTATCCATGTCTGAGGGTGTACCGCAAGGCTCAATCCTTGGGCCCCTGCTTTTCATCATATTTAATGATAACCTCAGCACTGCCACTCAAATAGCCTTCATTGTACAATATGTCGATGATTCCTCCCTCATCTGCTCTGCCCCAACCCTTCATGAACTCTAAGAAAAAAAAAAAAAAATATCTCCTGGACATAGAAAATTGTCTTTCCGACCACCGACCAGTACTCAGCCTGAACAAAACTAAATTGATTATCTTCTTCAATATCAAACCCGAAAACAACCTTCCCCACTTCATCATCTGCTCTTCCAATAAAACTTCGATCAAGCCTATGGAACAAACTAAACTTCTAGGGGGTCATAATTGATAATTGTCTTAAATTTGGTAAACACATAACACTAACCTTCAAAAAGGTTCATATCACACTTGGCTCACTCTACAGAGCCAAACCTTACCTTTCTAATAACATCAGGCTATCCACAGCCAGAACTCACCTACTGTCCACCCTTCTATACTCTGCTCACATTTTTACCAACCTTTGAAAAACAGGTACAAGTAAACTAGAGGCCTGTTAAAATAAAAATGCCAAATTTGCCACAAACCAACCACATAAATCTCAACACTGCACTGTGCTGCATAAACTCAGTTGGATCAAGTTACCTAATCTACTATCCCTGTACCAACTAACCATGGACCATTCCATTATTTACCGACCTGAACACTGTCCTGCACTTGCACCTCGTTCAAGTAAATATTAACTGCAAAATGTTAAGATCCTCTGAGAAACTTCTAATAGTCATTAAGGCTAACAACATCTTTGGAGATTCTCTATTCTCCAGTAAAATGTCTAAAACCTGGAACTCAATCCCACAACGCATTCTGTGCTCCCAAATTCAAGCTACTCCTCAAGGAACATCTCACCAATCATTGGCTATGTTCCTGTACATCTCCTGGCTGATACTTGCGTCTCTTTTTTGTTACCTACTTTAACTATTCCTGTTCTCATCTTTATTTCCCTTATTCAGTTTGAACAGCTAGGATACTGTGACATAATTTATGTTATGACTACATATTGAATTTGTTAAAATGTAAATGTAAAATGTATTTGCTTTTTTTTCTCTCTCACTTTAACTATGTTAACTTGTCATACTAGAGCCTGTGCATTCTTACTGTTAATTCTATGTAGATGTTCTTCACATTTCACTGTTGCAGTCATTACATTTGGGTTATCTGCTTGCAGTAGCCCTCAGTCGGCCTGATTAACAAAGTCTTGGGTCCTGCATCGGTTGCTGTCCCTTCTTCCATGACGTCAGGGGTAGAAAAGCATGCAGCCGACGCCATTACATCAGTCTTTCTTGCCATGCCCGAATCAGAAGCAGTTCACAAGTGCCGGTCGGCTGACTCCTGAAATTTTCGTTTTCGAGTTTCAGAACTGAAGTCTTCAACTAAAGCTAAGTATCCTGTTGGGGAAACTTTTTCTTGCTCCTTACCGATGTCAGTAAAAGTTAATAATTGCATTACTTGTGGAAAGCAAATACCTCACAAAGATTTTTATTCGTACTGTATTCCTTGCCTAGGCCCTGACCACGACGTACCTTGCTGTTGGTTTTGTGCTTTATTTAATCAGCGCACTATCCGTTGTCTGTATATTTTTGCTTCTAAATATTTCGGTTCTCGGTTTAATTATCCAGAATTGTCGTCGCTTAGCCATCCGACTACCAGGATTCCGAAAAAAAACGCAAAGCTAAAGACAGAGACAGGCCTAAGCCAGTCGCCAGTTCGCTGGTACTCAGTGAGGCGCTTTCGCAGCCCCTGATACCCACTACTACTGACTCGCAGGCCTCTACTGAGACCCATTCGGAGTCCAGTATGCCACGAGATGCTTCAACTGTGGAACCTCTGGATGTCTCTATCTTGGATGGGTCCGGAGCCGCTGTGCAGGCACCGGCTTCTGAGGGTGTATTCAGGCCTACGGACTTGCATATTAAACCAACGCCTCCTTCATTTAGGCCAGCATCTCGAACCATGCCTAAGAAACCGATGCCGCGGTGGCCCAGGCCACATGTTCAGGCCTCTGTGCCTAAAAAAACAAATGATAAGAATGGCTGAAGATCTTGTAATCCTAATCAGGGGAAGCCAACCTCCCCCTTCTAAAAGACCTAGGACTGAAGTTGTTTATGAATCTTCTGAACAGGATTCTGATTTTTCTGATTCTTCTGTTGATCTGGATTTGCCCTTATCTACTTATGAGGATTCTGATGCAGAGGACTCTGTTCCATCTGCTTCCCCTCCAGAGGATTTTTCTTTTGGCGAGACCTTGCATACTCTAAGGGAGCATTTCCACTGGGAAAGCCGGGACTTTTCTGATTCAGTAAAGAGGCTTAGGGATTTCTTACTCCTACCTCAGCACAGGCCTTTAGCTGTATCTGCTGTACTAGACATTGTTGATGCCTTTTCAGACTCTAGTTTGGCTCCTGATTCTTTGCCGCCTGCTCCCAGAAAACCTGGCAGATATTACAGGGTTCCTGATTCTCATAAGTTCCTTTTTAAAAATCCTATTGCGGATCCAGAGACTATTTCACAGGGACCCAAGGGCATTAAGGCTTCTACTGCTAAAAATCCTACCCCCTCTGATAGAGACTCCAGGGCGCTGGATAGATGGGGTAAGAAAGTTTACACTTCGGCAACCTTGGCCATTAGGGCTTTAAACTGCCAGTTTCATATGTTAAAGTATCAACAACATGTTATTGGATTGCTTACACAGAAAATTGTTACTTCCTGACTGTGCTTAAAATAAAGAATTAGAGGATTTAATGCATTCTGCTGAACAGGTTGGAAAACATACTTTGTAATGTGGATTTGATTCATTAGAGGCCTCTTGCAGGGCTGCTGTTACTGGGTCTGTGCTCAGAAGGCATGCCTGGCTTAAGGAGCAAGGTTTGCCTGATGATGTTAAAGCTAAATTGTTAGATGCTCCCTTAAATCAGGACTGCCTGTTCGGCAACAAGGCTGAGGAAATTCTTAAAAAGATGGAAGATAAAGCTAAATCTATGCAAAGTGGTAAAGATTTCTTACAAGTTCAGACAACTAAATTTAGTAGTCATTGGCCCTCTAAAAATTGGTCCTTTCTAGCCCCTTCCAGGTCTTCTCAAGCCAAACCCAGACACAGCAAACCCCCTGGTTTCAGTACCAAGGGACACACAAGACTAGGCAGTGAGGGGTTTCTGCACCCAAACTTGGGAGTAGTAAGACTCCACCCTATGAAAAACTGTTTCAATGACTTGCTTTTAAAACTACCAAGCACTACCGAACTGAATGCTCCTTTATGCGGAAAGATTGGTCTGCAGGCCAAAAACTGGGAGCTCGTTACCCAGGACAAATGAGTTTTAAATGTAGTGTCCCAAGGATACAGATTTCATTTCCACACGTTACTAACACCAAACTGGTGGCCAGATCTACCCCCAAATCAGTGGGCAGAGGCCCAAAATCAAGTACTCTCTCTCTTAAACATGGGGGCTATTCAGTTGGTACCAGAAGAGGAAAAGGGACAAGGTTTCTATTCGAGACTTTTTCTGGTACCCAGAAAAGGCAATACATGGCATCCTATCCTGGACCTTTCTATTGTAAACACCTTTCTGGTGATTCCAAAATTCAAAATGCTGACTCTTCACCAGCTGCTTCCTATGCTAGGCAAGGATGCATGGTTGGCAACACTAGACTTAAAAGAAGCATACCTGCACATCCCTATCAGGGAGTCTTGCAGAAGATACCTACGCTTCAAAGCAGGCTACATGCTCTATCAGTTCTCTGCACTGCCCTTTGGCTTATTTACTGTGCCCAGGGTATTCACAAAGTGCCTAGCTCCAGTCATTGCATTTTGCAAGTAAAGAAATATTCAAATATACCCATACCTGGACAGTTGTCTAATTCAGGCAGAAAGCAAGGACATTCTTTTGAATCATCTGGCCTTTGTTCAAAGGGTACTGACTTGTCTGGAGTACACCATAAACAAAAGGAAATCTCACCTTGTACCCTATCAATAAATTATATTCCTGGGAGCAAGCTTGTATATAACTTCCCAGATGGCTTCCCTCATGCCAGAGAAACAGATTAATTTGACAGCTTACTTCAAACAAGTGGCCACAAAAACCCAGCTATCTGCAAGGCAAATGCTGCAAGCCTTGGGGTTCATGGCCTCCTGCATTCTTCTAATTCCATATGCAAGGCAGCATATGAGGAAGCTACAATGGTATCTCAAAAGCCTATGGTGTCAACATTCACAGGATCTAGAAGCAAGGATTCCTATCATACCTTGCCTGGAGTTCCTTTGGTGGGCAGGGGACTACCATTCACATTACCCCCTGCCGCCCAAATCTTAATCAGAAATGCATCAGACTATGCATGGGAGGCTCACCTGGCAGGGAAGTGCATTCCGGGCAAATTGTACCCAAGTCAAATGCACCTGCACATAAATCAAAAGGAAATTTTAGCTGTACAGAATGCTCTGACAGCCTTCAAGGACCACATTCTTCCAGGACAACTAATGACGGACAACACCACTGTCGTGTGGTACATAAACAAGCAGGGGGGGGGGTACCCATTCTTAACCCCTCTGCAGACTAGCCATGGCATTGTGGAGCACAGCCTTGAGCTACCAAGTGAATCTACATGCTCAGTTCCTGCCAGGAAAACAAAATACACTAGCAGACGGACTAAGCAGAAACCTCATGGACCCACACGAGTGGAAACTGGAACCAAGGATTTTCAACATGTTGACAAGCAAGTGGGGGAGCCCAGATATAGACCTGTTTGCCTCTCCCCAGAACCATCAACTGGACAAATTTTGCACAAGGATTCCCCACAAACGAGCTTGGAAAGTGGATGCTCTGTCTTTCAGCTGGAAAAACGTATCAGTTTATGCCTTTCCTCCTCTGCCTCTCCTCTCCAAAGTACTACTAAAGAGCAAACAGGACAAACCAAGGGTGATGCTGATTGCACCAGACTGGCCACGCCAACACTGCTACCCCCTCTTGTGCAGTGTGTCACAGCTAGCGCCATGGCACCTGCCTCAGATCCCTACCCTGCTGTCACAGCAGGAGAGCCAGATTCTGCACCCCCAGCTTCAAACCCTGAACCTGGCAGCCTGGCTAATTACCTAATCTCTCTGTTACCATCCTTCAGTAAACAAGTGTTCGATGTTGTTTGGGAGGCAAGGAGGCCTAGTACTAGAAAATCTTATGCTGAAAAATGGAAAAGATTCTGTGCCTGGAACCAAGCTCAAGGGATGGTCACAGCAGTGCCCAATTTACTTCAGATTCTTAAATACTTAACTGAGATGCTTCACAAGGGCCTTTCCTTTTCCTCCATCAAAATTCACGCCTCAGCCATTTCAGCTCATTACAACACAGAACCACCCCTCTTTTCTCACCCACTGCTCAAGCAGTTCCTCAGAGGGGCCAAAAACTTAAGACCACCCAGAAGAACCCCAACTTCAGCCTGGGACCTTAACTTTGTATTGGAAAAACTCACTCTTCCTCCTTTTGAGCCAGCTGCAAGTGCAGAGTTAAAATTCCTTTATTGGAAAACATCTTTCCTTTTAGCAATCACTTCAGCAAGAAAGGGTATCTGAATTACAGGCTCTTACGGCAGTGGAGCTTTTCATCAGCTTTCATGTGGACAGGGTGTCCCTCAGGACCAATCCCTCCTTCATGCCCAAGGTGGTATCCAGTGTGGCTCTTAATCAATCCATTCATTTGCCAACCTTCTTTTCTAATCCACAGAACAAAGGGGAACGGATACTGCACTCCTTGGATGTGCACAGACAACTCAGATTTTACTTCGACAAGACTAAACTTCAAAGGAAATCTGAACAACTGCTGGTGGTATTTGTTGCAGGGGCAGAGGGGAAGGCTATTTTAAAGCAAACCATTTCTAAATGGATAGGCCATTGCATTCATTTCTGCTATAAGCACCATGGAAAACCTATCCCACAGGGGATTAGACCCCATTCAACCAGGGCTGCATCTTCCTCTGCAGCCTTTCTCAGAGGTGTCCCTACCAGAGACATCCTAGAAGCTGCTACTCTGAGTTCTGTACATACTTTCACCAAGCATTACCATTTACCAATTTTCTCTAAATCCACAGCTGGCTTTGCCACTGCAGTCTTGCAGGGCCTAATAGATGGTCCTAATGCTATCTAAATTCCTCCTCCCATCCTTAGCTTTGGGAATCTACCCAAATGTAATGACTACAACAGTGAAACACGAAGAACATAGTACAGCTGTGTACACTTACCATAAATGTAGATGTTCGAGTGTATTCACTGTTGCAGTCCTGGTTACCCTCCCTCCAGCCCCCTTGACTTCTTTTGGCTATACCTCTATTCTCCTTTACTATGCTTAAAAGCTTTTTGGTGTATTTGCTTTTTTGTTGGAGGTATAACCTTGTGTGTGTGTGTGTGTGTGTGTGTGTGTGTGTGTGTGTGTGTGTGTGTGTGTGTATATATATGTATGTGTGTATATATATATATATATATATATATATATATATATATATATATATATATATATATATGTATATATATATATATATGTATATATATATGTGTGTATAGAAAAACTGATGTAATGGCGTCTGCTGCATGCTTTATACCCCTGACTACCTGACGTCACGGAAGATGAGACAGCAACCGACGCAGGACCCAAGACTTTGATAATCAGGCCGATTGAGGGCTACTGCAAGCAGATAACCCAAATGTGATGACTGCAACTGTGAATACACTCGAACATCTACATTTATGGTAAGTGTACACAAGTGTACTTTGCGTTTCTTCTAGTTCCTCGAGCAAGATTCTTTTTGCGTATCCTGCAATGGACACTGGTACTTCAGTGGTCCATTCTTTACCAACCTCTGTCATTTCCCAGAAAACTCACTCCAGTTTACAAATGTCATGTTTGCTGGTGGATCCAGTCAGATGACTTCTTTCTCTCTTCGTCCCTCAATAGCCACAATGACCACAGATGCTTCCCAACTGGGCTGGGGGAGGGGGACATTTCATGTGAAGGTTGGTCCAAGGAATGTGGTCCCCCTTGGAAACTAAGTTTGCATATCAGTGTCTAAGAGATAAGAGCAGTCTTCCTAATGTTGTAAGCTTTTCGGGATGTTCTACCTCTAGGGACTATTGCAGTCCATCCATATAACATGTCAGTAGTCTGGTACATCAGCAAATTAGGAGGAACCCGTTCTTACCCATTGTGTAGAGAGGCCATGAGGGTTTGGGAATGGGCAATATCTGCAGACCACTTTCTTATTGCAACGCAGATACAAGGGGAAACTAACTCACCACCAGACAGACACAGCAGGTCACCACCAGACAGACACAGCAGGTCAGTTTTGATTGCTCAGTAATGGTCTCTCAATCAAACAGTAGCAAATATGATCTTCAGCTACTGGGGCCAGCCTTACTTCAACCTGTTTCCCTCTCCCCTTCATCAACAAGTGCAGCAAGTACTTTGCTCTTGATCCCCCCCTCCAGGAGTGTCCCCGAGGGATGCTGTGATTTACAGTTGCCCCCCCCCCCCCATCTCCTCTATGCCTATCCTCCCTTCCCCTGATTCCAAAGTTTCTACAGAAAACAAGAAGGCTGAAGAGCTCAGTCATCCTCACTGATCCCCTTTTGGCCTCGACAGGTGTGGTTCCCCCGTGGATACTAGAGCCCACTCAGGTTCTCGTATCTCATCCATCGGAAATACAACATTGCACTCCCTTAAACTAACCACATGGTTTCTCCGGTTTCTCCACTTCCAGTGATAGTAAGACGGTCCAGGCTCGCTTCCCCAGTTTCTTACATTATCGTCGCCTCAGAACACTTGCGCCAAGAAAGTTTACAGAAGCAAATGGAAAAGATTCTCTATATTTTTTATTTTATTTATTTTATTTTACATTTGTTAACAAATGTAAAATAAAATAAAATAAATAAATTCTCTCCCACTTCTAGATTATGTAAAGCTTTCATGAAGGGGACTTTCTTCCTTAGACCTCCAATAAAAGATCCCTCTCCTTCGTGGGATTTGACAGTGGTCCTTCAGAGGTTAACTCAGAAACCCTTTGAACTAGCGGACAAATGGGTCATGAAGTTTCTTTCCTGGAAAACCATCTTTTTAATAGCTGTCATTTCAGCAAAAAGAATTTCTAAACTCCAAGCCTTGTCAGCTAGGCCTCCTTACATTATCTTCCATAAAGATAGTGTGTCTCTATGAACCAATCCTTCCTTTTGCCTAAAGTGGCCACAGAGGTCAACATTAACCAGTCCATACAATTATAGTTTTCTTTCCAAACTTTACTAATAAAGGCAAAATATATGCTGACTTTCTTAAGGTACACAGGCAATTGCATTTTTATCTCCACAGGAAAAAACAGTGCCGGAAATCTGATCGGCTGTTTGTATCTTTTTCCCCTAAACGCTTGGGTCAGGCAGTATCCAAAATGACTCTGGAGAAATGGTTTGCTGATTTGTATTCTCAGAAAAGGTTTGGAGCTGCTTAGTCCTTCTAGTGCGCATTCCACTAGATCTATGGCTACTTCATCTGTTTTTCAAGAACCTCCATTGACGACATCTGCACAGAAACCCCTTGGTTAAAGACTTTGTCACATTACGAATTAGACATTGTCTCTAGAAGCAGAGCTTCCTTTGGTTCAACAGTGCTCAGGTGTATCCTTCCTTGAGGGCCTCCCAAAAGTTATGTAGCTGCGGACTCTGACCCATTTGTGAGGAAGAATGAGAAGGACAACATCAGAGTAAAAAGTTATGTACTTACCATAACTTGGCATCTGTGTTGTCCATTTTCATTCTTCCTCACCTTCCCTTCTAACCATTCCCTGCTCCTGTCACTCCTAGAAGGATCTGTGGATGCTCTTGGAACTTTCACGTTCCTGGTTTTGAGATCCATCTTTTTTTTGTTTGTTTTCTATCAATATACCACAGTGGGCAGTAAGGCAGCAAACCTAATCTGAGGAGTTGGAGATGGAATAGAGCATTATGGGTAGTGGGAGGAGCTCGAACTTTGAGTCCGAATTCTTGTATATTCGGCCGAGTCAAATCCAAGGATTGGATCCAAGACCCATTCATGAGGAAAAATGAAAAATGGACAACACAGATGCCAAGTTATGGTAAGTACATAACTTCTAATTTCAAACCACCACTGCTTCTTACAAGGTGCTCCTTCAAAAAAAAAATTTCCTTAGTTAAACCAATTTGCTCACCCAGTATCTCTGACAGAGCAATCTGCAGGGAATCTTTAAAGTCTGCCAATTCTTTACACTCGCAGAAAATGTTTCCCGTTATGTCTTTCTTCCCCATCACACCTCCAGCATTTGCTATCTACCTGAGAAAAAATTCTTTTGAGTCTACCTGGGGTAAAAAATGCCTTTATAAACACTTCCAAACAAAGATCCTAAATCTTTTAGACCTTGTTGCATATTTAAGAGTCATACATATAACCCCCTATTGTTTGTTTTTGAATTGCTTATCCAGTCTCCTTTCCCTAACCTCCTGTGATTGATCCCTTTAGTTATCATGCAATATTTTAGATGCTGTACTGATTATTTCCTACTTAACGGCAACTTATGTTCTAGATTCTATAAAAACACTGCCAATTCTGGTCTTTCATTTAGGACCCCCTATTTCTTTCTCTTTGCCTGTACTCTGATATCAATCATGGCTAGGGAAGGCAATCTCTAACCTGCAGTACAAATAAGGTCTTGGCGTCTTCACATTCTGTTACCTTTCCCGCTCTAGTTATTTGCTCCCAAGACCTTCTTTCCTTTACCAGTTTTTTCCATTAAATTCCAATCCCCTCTTGCCTATTCTCTGTATCCCTAATTGCAGTCATCTCTGTTGGCAGAATCTCCTTTCTCCATTCCCATGTTGGCTTAATTCTTAGATTACTTTCTGCTAATTTATGAATATAATATTCTATATGATGTTCATCGTGTTTCACTGTTGCAGTCATCACTGTAGGGTTCTTCCTGCCGGCAGGCGGACCTCGGTCGGCCAGAATCCCAAAGTCTGGGTCTGGCGTTGGCTGTTCAGTCATGCTCCCTGACGTCAGAGCGCCAGGAGTACAAAGCTGCCAGCCGACGCTATGTTCTCCAGTCTTTCTTGCCGTGCGGTAGAAGCAGTTCGCAAGTGCTGGTCAGCTGACTCCTGATATTTTTTCGTGCTTCATTCCGAAGACTGGCGACGACTTCTTCTAAAAGCTAAGTACCCCGTTGGGGAAACTTTTTTCTTGCTCCAGTCCGATGTCAGAAAAAGTTAATAATTGTATTTCTTGTGGGAAGCAAATACCTCATAAGGATTTCCACTCTTACTGTATTCCTTGTTTAGGCCCTGACCACGAAATAGCTAGTTGTCTGTTTTGTGCTAGATTTAACCAATGTACTATAAAGCGGAGGTACGATTTTGCTTTTCACTACTTTGGCAGGCGACTTAATTATAAAATGTCGTCGGACACGCTTCAACTACCAGAGTTCACAAACGACGCAAGGATAAGGACAGGCCTCCGAGGTCCAAATCAGACGACGGTTTACAAGCAGAGCTAGCTTCAGGTTCGGCCGTCGTCAGTGAGGCGCTTTTGCAGCCCCTGTCGTCGGCCATTTCAGAACCGATTGCCGAAACGGACTC
Source organism: Protopterus annectens (assembly GCF_019279795.1). NCBI lineage: Eukaryota > Metazoa > Chordata > Ceratodontiformes > Protopteridae > Protopterus > Protopterus annectens. The sequence goes on along the minus strand of NC_056728.1, from coordinate 1,376,266,954 downwards.
CCTTGAGGAGCCAACTAGGCCTTTGAGTACTCCAGCTGCAGGACCTTCGGACAGTGCCCCCTCGGATGGGTCTGGAGCCGCTGTGCAGGTACCGGCTTCAGAGGGGGTTTTCAAGACTACATAACTTCTGATAAAGGCAAAGCCAAGGACAAAGGCGAAGACTCCTTCTAAATCAATGACACCAGCCCAGGCCTCTTCTGATCCGGGACCCAAATCTCAGAAACAGCTGCTTAAAATGGCGGAGGACTTACTAACCATAATTAGGGGTTCACATCCCCCTCCAGACAGAAGGCCAAGGCAAGAATTGGATTATGAATCCTCTGATCAGGCATCTATTTCTTCAGTGTCTTCCTCTGAACAGGATTATGCTTTCCCTCCTTATGAGGATTCTGATGCTGAGGAATCCATTCCATCAGCTTCTCCCCCTGAGGATTTTTCTTTTGGGGAAACTTTACATGACATGAGGGAATATTTTCACTGGGAAGGACAGGAGTACTCTGAATCTAAGAGAAGGCTTAGGGATTTCCTTCCTTTTCCCCAACATAGACCCCTGGCTATTCCTCCTGTTTTGGATATTGTGGATGATGTTTTTTCTGAGGCTAATTTAACTCCTGACTCCTTTCCTCCAGCCCCTGCAAAGCCTGACAGATATTACAGGGTCCCTGACTCCCACCAGTTCCTTTACAAAAACCCTGCTGCTGATCCAGAAACCATTTCTCAGGGTCCTAAGGGTGTTAAAGCCGCCTCTGCTAAAAACCATATTCCGTCAGATAAGGATTCTAGAGCTTTGGAGAGATGGGGCAAAAAAGTGTACACTTCTGCTACTTTATCTATCAGGGCTTTAAATTGTCAATTTCATATGCTAAAATATCAGCAATTTCTGCTGTCTGTTATGAAACAAAAGCTAAGTACCATTTCTGCATGTGCAGATATAAAGAATTACACGATTTGATGCATGCTACTGAGGTTTTGATGCCTTGGAGGCTTCATGCAGGGCGGCTGCCACTGGCACTGTCATTAGAAGGCATGCTTGGTTAAAGGAACAAAACTTACCTGATCAAGTGAAAGCAAAGTTACTGGATGCTCCTGTTCAGCATAATGTTTTGTTTGGGTCTAAGGCTGAAGAGGTGATAAAGAAAATGGAGGATAAGGCAAAATCCATGCAAACGGTTAAGGATTTCTTACAAATTCAGCCCCCAAGATTTAGCAGAAATTGGCCAACTAAAAATTGGTCCTTTCCCAGCTCGGACAGGCCTCAGAGGGGTAGATATAGGTGCTCCAGAGGGAGGCCCCAAGCACAGACCTCGTACAGACCTAGACAGTGGGGTGCTTCCACCCCCTGGGGAGGAGAGGACAGAACTCAAGCTTACAGAAAACAGGCTCAATGACTCCCCCTGCAAGGCTCCAGGAACTTCTGTCCTGGAAGCCCCTCCAGGAGGAAAACTCTCTCTTTTTCAACAAAACTGGACTTGCATAACCCAAGACAGGTGGGTTCTGGATGTAGTTTCAAGAGGTTACAAATTCCACTTTCATACCTTACCAAGACCAAACGGATGGCCAGACCTACCAAAACACCAATGGGCAGAGGCATTAAACCAGGTGGGATCTCTCATGAGTATGAGGGCCATAGAACTGGTTCCACAGTCAGAGATGGGGCAAGGCTTTTACTCAAGGCTTTTTCTAGTTCCCAGAAAACAAAATTCATGGAGACCCATCCTGGATCTGTCAGTCTTAAATACTTTCCTGGAGATACCGAAGTTCAAGATGCTTACTCTGCAGCAGCTCCTGCCAATGTTGAGCAAAAATGCATGGATGGTGACATTGGATTTAAAGGAGGCTTACCTACACATCCCTATCAGACAGGAGTGCAGAAAATACCTCAGGTTCAAGGCCAGTTCGAAACATTACCAATTCTCTGCGCTGCCCTTTGGCTTGTCTACTGCTCCCAGGGTCTTCAAGAAATGCCTGGCACCAGTAGTGGCTTATTGCAGACTCAAGGGAATTCAAATTTATCCCTATCTGGACGACTGCCTTATTCAAGCAGACAGCAAGGATGTCTTACTCCAGCACCTGGAATTTGTTCAAAATCTACTCAAGTACCTGGGATTCACTGTGAACATAAAGTCAAATTTGACACCCACACAACAGATAACTTTTCTGGGTGAACTTCTAAACACAACAACCCAGATGGCATTCCTGACATCCGAAAAACAACTACAGCTGGCTTCAACTTTCAAAACCTTGGCATTAATGTCTCAGCTAACTGCAAGGAAATTCCTGCAGGCTTTGGGTTACATGGCCTCCTGCATCCTTCTCATACCAAATGCAAGACTTCATATGAGGAAAATACAATGGTACCTAAAAAGTGTATGGTCCCAACATTGCCACAGTCTAGACACACAGATTGCGGTCTTGCCTTGCCTACAAAAGGAATTCCATTGTTGGACCATGGCATGTCTTCACAACAAAGGGAAAGCCTTCAGTCTGCCTCCAACCAGCCAAGTGTTAACCACGGACGCCTCGGATTACGCATGGGGAGCCCACTTGCAGGGGAAAGGCCTGCAAGGTTTTTGAACAGAGGATCAGAAGCACCTACATATCAATTTAAAAGAGATGTTAGCTGTACAGAATGCCCTCTTGGCTTTCAGGGATCTTCTACAGCCAGGACAAATACTGATATGGACAGACAACACCACAGTTATGTGGTACATAAACAAGCAAGGGGGTTCACACTCCTACCCCCTTTGCAGACTAGCCATGACTCTATGGAACACAGCTCTAGCTTGCAAAGTGGATCTACGAGCTCAGTTCCTGCCAGGGAAACAAAATGTTCTGACAGACAGCCTGAGCAGGAACCTGTCAGAACCACACGAGTGGATGCTAGACACCCAAATATTCAAGATGATTACAGAAGCCTGGGGCTGCTCGGACATAGATCTATTTGCACCCCCCCCCCCCTCAACCACCAGTTACAAATTTTTTGCACAAGGACATTTCACAAACTAGCATGGAAAGTGGATGCTCTCTCATTCAGTTGGAGGAACCTCTCGGGGTATGCCTTTCCTCCACTACCTCTTCTTCCACGGGTGTTATTAAAGATCAAGCAGGACAAACCCAAGATGATTTTACTGGCCCCAAATTGGCCTCGTCAATTTTGGTACTCCACACTGATTAATCTATCCCAGGAGCCTCCTTGGATTCTACCTCAGATTCCAAATCTTTTGTCTCAACACCAGGGCCAGGTTCTGTACTCTCATATAAAAACTCTCAGCCTGGCGTATTCAGGGTCTATGATTAATCCTACCCTTCCCAAACAAGTCATGGATGTCATCTTAGAAGCCAGGCGGCCTAGCACTAGAAAATCTTATGCAGGTAAATGGAAGAGATTTTGCACCTGGATGCATGCTCAGGATTCGGATCCTCTCATTCCTAATATCCCATTGATTTTACATTACCTGACAGACATGCTACATAAGGGTTTATCCTTCTCCTCCATAAAAATACATGCCTCAGCTATCTCTGCACATTACAATACAGATCCTCCAATCTTTTCGCATTCACTTCTGAAACAATATCTCAGAGGAGCAAAGAATTTAAGGCCCCCTAGGACACCACCCATACCTGCCTGGGACCTCAACTATGTTCTGGAAAACCTCACTCTGCCTCCTTTTGAGCCTGCTGCCACATCTGATATTAAGTATTTATCATGGAAGACGGTTATCCTGCTGGCTTTGACTTCAGCCAGGAGAGTCTCTGAGTTACAAGCACTCATGGCTGTGGAACCATATATTATTTTTCATCAAGATAGGGTGTCTTTAAGGACTAATCCTACCTTCATGCCTAAAGTGGTTTCCAGAGTGGCTTTAAATCGAACTATTCACTTGCCAACTTTTTTCACTAATCCACAAAATAAGGGGGAAAGGATCTTGCATTCCTTGGATGTACACAGGCAACTTCGTTTTTACCCGGACAGAACCAAGGACATCAGGAAAACAGAGCAACTGTTTGTTTCTTATGCAACAAATTCCCAAGGCAAAGCTATTTCAAAACAGACCATTTCTAAATGGATTGCTCATGGAATCAGATTTTGTTACTCTCATCATGGAAAGCAAATCCCAGGAAAAATTAGCACTCACTCTACCAGAGCTGCTGCTACTTCAGCTGCCTTTCTCAGGGGAGTACCTACCAGAGATATTTTGGAAGCTGCAACTTGGAGTTCAGTGCATACTTTCTCTAAGCACTATAATCTCCCTCTTTACTCTAAGTCTAGGGCAGGCTTTGCTTCTGCAGTCTTGCAGGGCCTTCTAGCCGCCCCTTCTACTCTATAACCACCACCCTTTATCTCAGCTTTGGGATTCAACCCTACAGTGATGACTGCAACAGTGAAACACGATGAACATAGTACAGTTGTGTACACTTACCATAAATGTAGATGTTCGAGTGTCTTCACTGTTGCAGTCTGGGTTACCCACCCTCCTGTCCCCTCTTATACTTCCATTAATGTAGTTTCCTACTTCACCCTTCTTCTGAGGTGTATTTGCTACAGTGTATGGGGTTTGTTGTATGTTACATTTTTGTTTTACTATTAGCCTTCACTTTTGGGCACCTGACATCTGGGGCAAGAAAAACTGGAGAACATGGCGTCGGCTGGCAGCTTTGTACTCCTGGCGCTCTGATGTCAGGGAGCATGACTGAACAGCCGACGCTGGACCCAGACTTTGGGATTCTGGCCGACCGAGGGCTGCCTGCCGGCAGGAAGAGCCCTACAGTGATGACTGCAACAGTGAAGACAATTGAACATCTACATTTATGGTAAGTGTACACAACTGTACTTTTATTGTTCTCCTTAATGGTCTGGATCCAGAATCCCAGTCTCTCTCAGTTTCTTGAGTCCCCCCCCCCCCCGTCATAATCATCCTCTCTTTCCACTTTGAATTATAGTGTCTGATGTTGTCCTTTTCATTCTTCCTCATGACTGGGTTACGAATCCGATCTTCTGATCTGACTTGGCTGCCTTTTTACAGACTTAAGTTCCAGCCTCGAGCTTCTCCCAGTGACCACAATGCTCCACACTGTACTCAGCCTCCTCTGATCTTGTTCATCGCCTTCGCTGACGGACTTAGTTCTCTGGTCTCAAGTTTTGAATAGCTATTTTTTGCCTTTCCTGAGAGTTAAGTGAAGTTCTTTTAGTTTTTTTCTTCTCTTATTTATTGTTAGCTCCCCTCCCACTAGTTTTCACTGGTGTTAGGGATTTACTTTTGTCTCCTTAGCTTCTCTTCCTTCTGCTGATTTCTTAGTTTGTTATGGACAACTCCTTCTAACGTTTTGTGAGTTACTAAGGAAAAAGTACAAGTATTTAAGTAGTAAGTAGAGGTTTATCTTTATTGTAATTTTAATAGTTAAAACCTGTTTTGGTTTTTGGCTTGTTCTTACTGTTATCTCTGACAGGCCTTTTGGTTTTAAGTGCTGTTTAGAATGTGGGCATAAAATCTCGCATTTCAATGTGCATAGTAAATGTGGATATTGTTTGGGTGCTGAACACTTGCAGTTGGCCTGTGACATCTGTGAAGGCTTTAAACCCAGAACCATAGCTGACCCCAGAAACAAACTGATTCTTTGAGGTCTGTTGCCTTCTTCTTCCTCCTCTTCACCAGGGCCTCAACCTTCCTCAAAAACTACCTGTGGCTGTTATGAGAAAGTGCCTTCACAAGACTTCAAGGGCCTCTTCAGAGCCGCCTGCTAAATTATGGAAACTCGGCTCCTGCGGATCTGGAATGTCATCTCTTAGCCGATAGGAAGTACGTTGGCCTTTACATCTCCTAGACCTTTCGCTTCTTCCATGGATCCAAGTTCTTCAGTCCCAAGAGCCTGGTGCCAAACTTCCTGATGTGTCCATTAGGTCAGTATCCTTAACCTTACCTCCAAAAATTATACAAACTCATACCAGACATTCAAGGCCAGAGTTGGTGGCTTCCTCTAGAACCTCCAGGATCCTCTCTGAGATAGATATGGAGAGGTTGATGCGGAGGTTCCTCAGAGCCCAGATTCAGATGGGGGTTTTACCTACTCCATCCAATCCAAGATGTTTAAGTGCTCTGGTGTCCGAAGCCAGATTTTCATCTCTGATCCATCCTCTTGATTTAGAGCCCCAGGATCACGAACACCTGAGAAAGTTGGCCTCAGATCCGAGGAAATTGGTTTCCTGGCCTCTGATTACCCTGACTGGCTCTGCTCTGAGATCGTCAGATCAGAGTGGGTCTCGGATCTGTGATGTCTGTGTTAAATCTGGGGGTACAGGTTCGGCTCCATCCTTGTTGGAGCTGTCCCTTCCCTTCAGTACTTCGGAGATTGACAGCTTTGGTTCAATCCTCCCTGGAGACCTCGGATCCATGGGTTTCTCACCATATTCCTCCTTGACTGCTTTGGCTCTGAGAGGGTTGGACATTGTGTCTCTGGATCTATCGGCCTTCCAGTTGGTGGAAAGGGTCTTCTCTTCTCCCAGAGACCCAACCTCTCAGATCTGTGATCCTTGCCATCTTCCCTCACTGGATCTGACTTCTGAGACCATCATATCTGTCCATGGTCAGCCTGCCTCGACAGGCCTCCAGAACATGCCCTTAGAGTGAGCCCCCTCCTCTTCCAGTACCTCCACTGATCGTCACACAAAAGAAGTCTCTCGTAAGAAGACTTGCAAATGGAGGCACAAAACTCCCCTTTGGAGTCTCTCACAGAAGACCCGTACTTTGAGGAAGAGGGATCCCCACAATCACCAACGGGAAGATGTCTCCTTTGGAGACGTTCTATAGATGCTTAGACAAAGAGGTGGCTGGTCAGCCCAAAATCCCTCTTCTGAAAAGTCTGTGTTTTTGGAGGCATTTGGGACGCGCCTATCTACGTCTTGAATGACCCCCCCCCCCCAGCAGACAACCTTATAGATTCAGTCTGTCACTGGGCCTGGAAGGAGCCGGACACATTCTGACCAATACCAAATCTTCCAGACAAGTTTGTCTCTCCCTCCCCAAGGACTGCTTTCATTGGACCAAGGGCATACCTGTGGATGCTATGATTGTGGCAGTAGCTACCAAAAAAAAGCTAGCTGAACAGAGCTCAACTGTCCATCCACCGAACAGGGAGTCCAGAGCGTTAGAAAGTTTTGGTAAGCACTTTTACGCCTCTGCTACTTTCTTGCTGAGAGCATTAAATTATTTTGCACATTTCACTAGATTGCAGAGACATCTGGTTAAAGAACTTTCTGACTCGCTAGTAGAGTTCATGTCGGTGGAGGACTTCAAGAAATTATCTCCCCAGTTGGTTACTCTCTCTCTTCCTTGTCTGACTTCTCCATGAGGCTCATCTCCCATTTAGTGGAAGTTTCCTCACGAGCAGCTGGCTCAGGCATTGCTATCAGGAGACATTCCTGGATGAGCCTTTGCTACTTTGCAGAACTTTTCAAGGTGTCCTTTGTCAGTGCTCCCTTTGATGGCTCATTTTTGTTCAGGGCCATCAGTCAAAGACACTCAAACCCACAGCTAGAAGGAAGGAACGACCCTATCTACCATAGGGATCAAGTTTTCTACCCCTTAGCAGACTTTCTCAAGAAACCAACGAGGAGTTAAAGAAAACCTGGTTCAGACAATTCCAAGTGTCTTTTCAAGAGCAATGTGGGGATTCTTCCTCCAGGGGCAGAGGAGGCAGTTTCAATGGGAGACGCCACTGCAGAGGCAGAAGGAATTCTTAGCATCAGGGCTTCAGGTGACCCTTCTCTGATAAAGCCCTACCAGTGTTCCTGAAGTGCTGCCCGTCTTCTCTACTCTGGAGGCAGTCGGAGGTCGATATTCGCTACACCCAAATGCCTGGACCAAAGTAACTACAAATACATGGGTGTTAAGCATAATATCCAGGGGCTTCTGTATTCCCTTTACCCTTCCACCTACAGAAAAATGGAGGAGGCTCCCTCGATGTTCCACCCAGTCAGAGGGAGTACACCGTATGAGAAATCCAAAAACTACTGCAAAAAAGAGTCATCCAAAAAGTCCTGACCAGATGAAGAGGATTTGGAGCTTACTCCCACCTTTTAGAGCCAAAGCAAACTGGGGTCACGAGTCCAATCCTGGATTTAAGCAACTTAAATCAGTATGTGATACGTGAAGAAGTCGAAGTTCTGGGTTGTCACGGTTCAGTCCATACTACTGCTGCTGTGGAAGGATGATGAGATGCGCTTGATAGACTTGAAGGATGTGTACTACCACATCAAGATGGACAGGCACTGCAGACGTCATCTGTGCTCTTGGCTGGGAGCCAGTCACTTCCAATTCAGAGTTCCGAGTTTTGGACTTGCCATATCCCCCAGGGTGTTTACCAATCGTGTGGCAGTAGTTGCAGCTCATCTTAGACTGCAGGGATTATGAGTGTTTCCATTCTTAGACAACTGGCTTCTAACTGCCCCAACCAAGTATCAACTTATACAGGCCAGGGATTATTTGTTTTGGATTTCCAGCTCCCTGGGCATCAGTATAAATCTAAAAATCTCTTCTTTTTTATCCCCAGTTCAAAAGCTGGACTTCATTGGGGTTTTCCTGGATACAAATATGCAAGTGGTATTTTTACCCCCCATCGCATTTAGATTCTGAGAGAACAAGTGCAGACTATTGTTGATCTCCTGTCTCTGCCGGCGAGGTTAATACTTCAAGCTCTTGGATCTATGGAAGCTGCCATCAGTCTTGTTCCGCTGGCACAATTTTTTATGTGAGTTTTCCAGTGGAGACTGACTGTTCAATGGTCTTGTCTTCAAATTGACATCCATTTGCAAAAAGCACTTACTTTAGTGGATTCTTTCAAACAATCTGCTTCTCGGAAGGACATTCATACTTCCCTCCCCCACAACCACTGTGACCTTGGATGCTTCCCAGTTAGGGTAGGGGGGGGTGCATTTCAAGGGGAAGATGGTCCAAGCAATGCAGACTAGTACAGAGACCAGATTGCATGTCAGTATTTTGGAGATGAAGACCAGTCCTACTAATGTTGCAAGCCATTCAGGATGTTCTCATTGTAGAAGCTTTTGTAATTCACACAAACATGTCAGTAGTCTGGTTTATGAACAAGCAAGGAGGAACCCAATCATATCCTCTGTGCAGAGAGGCCATGAGAGTCTGAGAATGGACGATATCTTCAGACCAGTTTCTGACTGCAACTCGTACACCAGGGAAGTCAAATGTTCTTGCAGTAAACTCAGCAGGTCTGTTCTGACCATGCAAGAGTGGTTCCTCAATCCGTCAGTAGTGAATCTGATTTTTAGCCGATGGGGCTATATGACCTGTGATCTGTTTGCGTCCTCACAGAACAACAAATGCAGCAGGTACTTCACTCTGATCAGCCTTTTAGGGGCGTCCTTGAGGGATGCTCTAGTTCATGATTGGCCTTCTGGTCTCCTTTATGCTTATCCCCAGTTATCGCTGATCCTGAAGTTTCTGCAGAAAGCAAAAAAGTTGAAGACCTTGGTAATCCTCATTGCCCCCTACTGGCCTCATCAGATATGGTTCCCCGTCCTCTGGTCTCACCTAAAATATCTTCCATGGATACTGGAACCCAGACAGGACCTCCTTTCTCGCCCATCAGAAGGCCTACATCAGAATCTAGCCATCCTTAACTGACCGCTTGGGTTCTCCAATTCCAGTGATCATTAAAATGTCTCGGCTCTCTTCCCCTGTCTGTGATACAGTTTTGGCTTCTCAGAAAGCTTCAGTTAAGAAGGTATACAAAAGCAATTGGGAGAGGTTTGCCATTTGGGCCTCTAAAGAGAATATTGATCCTTTCTCATCTTCAGTTTCAACAATCTTTTTTCTTACTTCCCTTTTCAAGGAAGGGGATAGTTTTTCCACAGTCAAGCTTCAGCTGGCAGCCATATCCAATTTTCATGCTGGATATTCTTAAAACCCCTGTCCATGTCTAGATAATGCAAAGCCTTTATGAGAGGCATTTTCTTCTCTAGACATCCGATTAAAGACCCGTCTCCCCCTTGAGATCTCACTGTTATCCTGTGAGGTGCAACCCAAAAGCTTTTTGAACCAGCTAGTGACTGTGACATGAAGCACCTTTATTGGAAAACTTTTTGTTGGCCATCACATCAGCTAAAGGAATCTCAGATTCAGGCCCTTTCTTCCAAGCCCCCACTGTATGTTGTTTTTCACAAAGATAGGGTTTCCCTTTGTAGAAATCCTTCTTTCGTGCCCCAAGTAGCTACGGAATCTAACATTAACCAATCAATACAACTGCCAGACTTTTTTCCAAATTTTTCCAGTAAGAGTGAGTACTTGTTGTATCTTCTTGATGTTCACAGGCAGTTACATTTTTTTATCTTCACAGAACGAAACAATGTAGGAAATCTGATTAGTTGTTTGTGTCCTTCTTCCTGACTGTCTAGGCCTCGCAGTATCCTATGTTACACTAGCTAAATGGATTATAGACTGTGCATCTTGGATTTATTCCAACTGTGGCATGAAGTTGCGTTGTCCTCCAAAAGCACATTCTACCAGATGTATGGCTGCTTCAGCTTCTTTCTCCTCTAGAGCTTCCGTTGATATTTATACAGTAACCACTTAGTCAAAATCTCATACCTTTGTGATGCATTGCAAATTGGACATTGTCTCCAGAAGCAAAGCTTCCTTTGGTTTGACAGTGCTTCAGCATATCCTTCCTTGAGGCCACCCAAGAGTTACGTAGCTGGGGCTCTGACCCAGTCGTGAGGAAGAATTAAAAGAACAATATCAGATTTAGAAGTTTATGTACTTGGCATAACTTGGTATCTGTGTTGTCAACTTTTCATTCTTCCTCATCTTCCCTTCCATCCATCCCCCAGCCTAGGAGTTCCTATAAGATTTATGGATTTTTTTTTTATAGGGACATTGCATTTCCTTTTTTGAGCCTCTGTTTTTCCTTTTCTTTCCTATCCTTTATTAAGCATCTTTAGCATGTAAGAATGTCAGCAGCAAGCTCTGAGGAGGTTGAGTACATTGTGGAGCATTGTGGATAGTGGGAGGAGCTTGAGGCTGGAACCAAAATCTGTAAAAAAAAAATGTGGTCAAGTTTGATCCGAGGATCGAATCCTTAATCCACTCATGAGGAGGAATGAAAAGTGGACAACACTAATACCAAGCTGTGGTAAGTACATAACTTCTAATTTGTGCTTGTGCTATGTAGAGGATTCTTAACTGTTTTGCAATACCCCTTCAAATTGGGTAATCCCAACCCGCCGTGTTCTATTTGAAGAATAAGCTTATCCCACTTGATTCTTGCCATCTTCCCCTCCCAGATAAAATCCTTTAGCTGTTTATGAATGACTATCCACAGCTTCTTCTCTGGTTAATAAAAATATGCTTGACCTGTGTATAAGCTTAAAGGGACTGAAAACATATTAACTGCTTGTATCTTAGTATCAGTATCCATATAACAGAGATTCCATTTTCTCAATTTTTGTATTATTTTTTTGTTTAGTCATGCCACATATCCTTAGCTGCCATACGGGAATCATTTTAATCCATACTCTTAAATACTTCATTTTATCATGTCCCCATAAATATGGATATTGCTAAACCAATTTGTGTGTAGGTATGTAATTTATTGCTATTGCCTTTGTTTTAGATTCATTAGTTTTGTATCCCAAAAAGATTTGAAATGGTCTCAGTATGTTCCATGACACTGTAATGTCCCTTTCTGGTTTTGACAGGTATAAAATATAGGTCCCCTTCTGGTTTTGTTGGGTATAAAATAATATCTGGAAACAGAGCCAGCTTTTTTTGACTGCTGTACCATTTATATCCTTGAATTTCTGAATCCCCTTTTTTTTTTTTTTTTATGACAATAGCTGTAAATAAAATATAAATGTAGATCAGAGTGCATATGTGAGGTGTGTTGTGTCTTTAAGAAGCATGTCAAAGACTGTGTGTGCATGTATAAAAGCTAGACACATGCTAGTCCTAGTGCCATTTTGAGAGCAACCAGAGAGAGATCATGCATGACCGCAGTATTTAGTTTGTATACAAGTTACTTAGTCAGTAAACTTCTATCGTAATGGGGTTGTATAAAATAAAGCTGCATTAACAAAACCCATGCAGACTCTTCTGTTGTGCCCAAAGTAGGAGAGTGATATGGTGTCAGAACCGGGATTGCAGGGAATAATATTCGGAGCCATGAGGTGCAGAGATTATGTTGACAGTAAAATAAAAAGAAACGAGCATAAAAAGAGCCAGAATAGAATCAAAGGTTATGAGAACCCACACAAACTGTTTATTTTATAAGAAAGATAAAATGGGGCATTACAAGGGCACAAACCGCATTATTAAACAAGTGGAAGGCACAAAAGGTTTATTAACCAATGGAAATGTTCAAAACAAAAGTATTTGCTGAAATGATTAACAGAAAAGCAAAACGAGCATGTTTTAAGCAAAATAAGCATGTTTAAAGCAAAACAAATGTGTTTGGGATAAAACGGGCACATTTAGAGTAAAATGAGCCCAAGAAATGTACAGTGGGCATGAAAAGAGATTAAACAAGTGAAAATGAATATAATAAGGGCAAAGAAAAGCACATTGAGCATAAAATAAAATAAGGCGAGTGCACATTTTGGCGAAGTGCTGTGTTTTGGCATCACTACGACTTTGTATTGTATCAAGAGCATAACAAAAGTTATTTGAAGTATCTCAGTGTGCAAAAGTGCTTACAGTGTGTGCTTAATACTGTCTGTATTTCAGAGTTTCTTGTGTGCAAAGTGCAACTACTTCATGAAGTACAGTTAAAGTACGGCCGTTTCAAAAAGTTTCTTCTGCTGGATGTGTCTATTCGCAAAGTGCCACCATTGCAGAGTGTTTCTTACATTGTAAAGAGTTGCCTAGCAAGGTACTGCCATTTTAGGAAGATGTCAGTGTGTTGTGTACAGTTTATTCGCAAAGTGCAATTACTTTGAAATGTTATTGACTTAGAGCTTCTCTTGCCCAGTTTATTTGCATCGTACAGTTATTTGAAATGCTTGTTAAAATGGTGATAAATTACTTTAGCAGAACAATAATTTCAAGAGTATTACAATGCCCTAGAGACTTATTTCACAAAGCCCAGTTAAACAGAGCATTGTTCTGTAATTTGATGCATTTCTTATACTGATGAGAGGTGATTTCTTGCAGTACTCTAATAAATTTCAAGAATATTACAGAGCTCGAATGAGTTGTTTCACAGAATAAGCCCAGTGCATGATTTCAAAAGCCCAAAAGCATAATTTCAGAAGTGTAAAGTTACAAATAATGGCATAAAGTTTGGCGTATATGTTTGTGTATGTGTTAATATGGCAGAAGGATTTTGAAAGCCCTTACCTCTTGTATTTGATCAGAATATTGCAGAGAATTGGAGAATATTTGAGTAAGAGTACAATATTTTTATACAAGCAGCTTACGCAGACAACGATGCATGCACCAGAGCATTCATTTTGCTAAACCTAGCAGGGTCAGAGGCCATAGAAGGAGAGCATTTGTTTGTGTATGCACCAGCAGTATATGAAGGGGAAGGTGAAAGTTGTCATATTATTGTACAGGCTGAATCAAGGGAAGACCCTGAGTGTTAGAAGCGCAAGTTCAAAGAAATGTGTAACCCCCAGACAAATATTACATTAGAGAGGCATTTATTATGCATGAGAGATCAAAAACCAGGGGAAACTTTTGCTGCTTATATAACTGACCTGAGAAACAAAGCTAAAATGTGTCAGTTTGATGACTTAAAAGATGAGTTAATAAAGGACCGACTCGTGTGGTATTAATAGTGCTGCTGTGAGAAAGGTTTTGTTTCATGACAGTGATTTAACATTGAGTAAAGTCATAGAGATTTGTCAAATCCATGAAATGACAGAAAAACACACAAGTATGCTTGCAAGTGACAAGAGCATGGTTTCAGTAGGCTCCAGAGCAAATATGGATAGCATGCAACACGTGGCAAATAGAAATAGGCCTAAGCACATGGCAGCCACTACCCCTGCTTGGCTCATCAGGGAAACCTCGTAGGTTTCTAGCAAGTTCCAAAACCAGTAAGGAACAGGCTCAAGCTCAATGCAGTACAAGCATGTATCAGCAAAGTCCAAATCTAGCTTCATTGTTAATTGTCGCAATTGCGGTGCAAATCATGATTCTAAAAGAGAGAAATGCATACCATTTAGTCAGCAATGTTGCAAGTATAAAAAAAAAAAAAAAAAAAATGGAACCATTTCCAAAAGTTTTGCCAGTCAAGTAGACCTCACACAGTTGTAAAGAAAGGTCACACAAAAAAGCAAGTTGATCAAGTAGAGCCGAAGCAGTCAACTTTCTATGTAAATGTTTCAGTGTTTGGTGAAAAAGTTGATGCAGTGAATTTACTGGCGAAAAGTTAAGTATTTTGTACTGTTCAGATTAATGTTAAACCCGCAGAGCTTAAAGTGGACACTGGTTCAAAGTGTAATATTATATCAGCAGACACATTTGCAAAAGTGAGAACTAATGAACAACTCAGTGTGGTCAGTAGTGCGAAACTTGTGTTTATGGTGGAGAAGAAATTCAAACCTAAGGCTCAGTGATGCTTTCATATTACTTGGCCAAGAGCTGTTACAACTTGTTATTCTATGTAGTCTGAAGGCCAGTACAGTCTTTATTGGGTCTTAATATTCTGTTTTCTTTTACCAAAGAAGTTAATCGCAGAAGTGCATCTCCTAGTTCTAATTTTTCTGAAGCCATTTTCTCAGAGTATGCTGATGTTTTCGATGACAAGTTGGGCAAACTTCAGTTGTGTATTCCATGAAGTTAGACCCAGAAGTCACTCCAGTGGTCAGACTAGCAAGAAGAGTTCCGATAGCTATGCAAGGTAAAGTTAAAGCTCATTTGGATAAAATGGTGCAACAAGGTGTGATTTGTCCAATCCCAGAACCAGCTTAATGGGTGTTGTCCATAGGGTCACCTCACAAAAAAGGCTCAGACGAAATCAGAATATATATTGACCCAAGAGATTTGAGCAAAGCATTGAAGAGACTGTATCATCCAATGCGCACAGTCGAAGAGGTCACAGCTCTAATACCGACTGCCATTGTTTTTTCTGTTTTGGATGCAAATAGTTCATTTTGGCAAGTGATGCTTGATCACAAATCCTCATTTCTCACCACTTTTGGCACTCCGTTTGGCAGATGCAGATTCCTAAGGATGCCATTTGGCATAAATTCTGCAAGTGAAGTCTTTCAGCGTGCAGTGGAGCAGATTTTTTGTGTTATCCTTGTGCCATAATAGTAGATGAGTTATTGGTTGTAGGCAGTGGTGAAGCTGAGTATGACAGAACTCTAGAGAGAATTCTAGACAGAGTACATGAAGTAAACACGAAGCTCAATCCTCTTAAGTGCAAATTCAGACTTCCAGAAGTTACGTATGTAAGTCATTTGTTTACCAGTACAGGCTTAAGACCAGACCCAACCAAGCAAGCAGCTATTCTTGAGATATCAGCACCAGACAATGTTCAAGCTCTGCATCGTTTCCTAGGCATGATCAACTATTTAGGCAAGTTTATACCAGATTTCAGTGAGTTTAACAGCACCTTCGATGAGACTTGATGCACAAAAATGTTGCATGGTCATGATTAGAACAGCACCAGAAGGCATTTGAACACCTTAAATAGAAAATTGCTACTCCACCTACATTAAGATACTATGATATGAACAAACCAGTCATTCTTTCCTGTGATGCTTCAAAATTCAGTCTTGGCGCAGTTTTACTTCAAGGGAGTAGATCAGTAGCTTATGCTTGATTTTGAAACTGAGATGCAGTATGCTCAAATTTAGAGAGAACTTTTGGCAATAGTATTTGCATGTTTCAAGTTTCATGATTATATTTATGATCGAGCTATTCAGATTGAAACAGATCATCAACCTCTAGTCACTATTCTAAAGAAGCCAATGCATTCTGCTCCAGCAAGATTACAAAGAATGATGCTCAAATTGCAAAAGTACAACTTCAAAATGGTCTATGCGAAAGGCAAATTGCTCTATCTGGCTGATGCCTATACTTAATACAATTCAATGCTCTTTGCCTTTGGTCTGTGCCTGCAAGGACATAAACATTCCACGACAATACAGACAGAGTAGCCATTATGACAGAAAGCTATTACTCCCATCTCTTATGCATGATATTTCATATGAATGTATACTTCCAACTTTTAGCTTACATGCACATATTTGTCAGGCTGACCTCCTATGCAGTTGCTTCTTCTCATCTCCATTTGAACCTATGTCACATAAGTTCATAGGTAGGTACTAGGCCATCTGCCCAAGGGCATCCACAAGCCTAATAATTGCATTACTTGTGGAAAGCAAATACCTCATAAAGATTTTCATTCGTACTGTATTCCTTGCTTAGGCCCTGACCACTACGTACCTTGCTGTCGGTTTTGTGGTTTAATTAGCGCACTATCCGTCGCCGGTATATTTTTGCCTCTAAATATTTCAGTTTTCGGTTTAATTATCCAGAAATGTCGTCGGTTAGCCATCCGACTACCAGGATTTAGAAAAAAAACACACAAAGATAAGGAAAGAGACAGGACGCCGAGTCCAAAACTGCCGACGACTCTTCTCCTAAGCCAGATGTTCTTCATTGTAGTCCGCTGTCCAGTCGGCCGAATATACAAGTATGGCTGGCGTCGGTCGGTCAGCATAGTAGACTGCCGGCGTCAGGGTACTAAATAATCTGAATGACCGCTCTCATATCAGTCTTTTTTTGCGCATGGTCCGTGCAGCAGTTTTTTGCAGGCGGTGCAGGTTGAAGCGCGTCTTGAAGTCAGAAGTTTCGGATTTCAGACCGATCAAAGTTGGCTAAGTACCCCATTGATTGGGGTTTTTTTTTTTTTTTCTTAACTCAGAATTTAAATGTCAGAAAAGTGAATAACTGTATTGGATTACCATACTTTGTGTATACCTTGTTTAGGGCCTGAGCACGACGTTGTTGAAGGTTAGACTGTGCCAGGTTAGTGTTTGGGAAGCAGTTCTGCCAGGAGTTTCTTTGGAGTCTCAGGGAGAAACTTTACTGTTACAGGATGTGTCCTCTCAGGAAGTAGGCCAGGCTGAAGGGGCTTCTCAGGTGGCTGTTCATCCTTAGCTTCAGTGGGGTTTCTCCTAGTGTTTAAAATGGCAGAGGATTTGATTACAATGATTAGAGGTTCTATGCCCCTCCTGATAAGAGGCCTAGGGTGGAACCTGAGTTTGAGAGTTTTGAGCAATGTTTATCCTCCTTATTCTGATTCTGATGTGGATGATTCTAAGACTCTGCATTCCATGAGGGAGCATTTTAAATGGGAAGGTCAAGATTTCTCTGATTTAGCTATACCTCCTGTTCTGAATGTGGTAGAAGATGTTTTTGCAGAGGCTTTCCTGAATCCTGATTCTTTGCCTTCCTCCTGATAAAGAGGCAAGGGCTTTGGATAGATGGGGAAAGAAAGTGTATACTTCTTCCACTTTAGCCATGAATATGTTAAAATATCAGAATTATCTCCTTTCACAATTGAAGTCTAAGGTGGATGCTCTGGCTGAAGGTATTGAGTGTAAAGAGTTGCAGGATTTAGTTCATGTGTCTGAACAGGTGGGTAAGCCTTCCTTGCAGTGTGGTTTTGATGCTGTGCAGGCCTCCTCGAGGGTGGCTGCCACTGGTTCCGTTCTTCGTAGGCGGCACCTGGTTGAGGGATCAGAATTTAGCTGAGCATGTTAAGACAAGATTTTGGATGCTCCTTTACAGTCTGATGTGTTGTTTGAAATGGAGGACAAGGCTAAGTCTATTTAGTAGAAATTGGCCTACTAAGGGATGGACTTATCCTGCGGAGTTCACCTGCTCAGACTTCTGGTGAAGCAGACCCAATGACCTGCCTTTTCAGCTGCCAGTACATTCTCGCCTGGCAGCACCTTTGGGAGGAAGGCTGTCTCTTTTCAAAGAAAATTGGGATTTAATTACCCAAGACAGATGGGTTCTGGATATCATTCACCACGGTTACAGGTTTTATTTCCATACCTTGCCTCCTTTCAAAGGCATGCCAGACATTCCTCCTCTACAAAGAACAGAGGCTCACAAGCAAATTTCTCTGTTGCTCCAAATAGGGGCCATTCAGCCAGTTCCTGTGCCAGAAAGGGGCCTAGGATTTTATACCAATTTTGGATTTATCTATCCTCAACACTTATCTGGACATTCCCAAGTTCAAAATGTTGACGTTACAACAGCTTTTACCTCTGCTGGGCAAAGATCACTGGATGGTAACTTTAGATCTCAAGGAAGCTTACCTTCATGTGCCTATAAGACTAAGTTGCAGGAAGTATCTGCGTTCGAGCTGGAAATTCTCATTATCAGTTCTCTGAAGGTTCTGGCTCCAGTGATAGCTTACTTCAGGCTAAAAGGAATTCAAATCTATCCTTACTTGGACGACTGCCTGATTCTGGCTCAAGAAAAGGAAGACCTTCTACAGCATTTGGAATATGTCATAGCAGTGCTAAGATGCCTAGGGTATTCTGTGAATGAAATAAAGTCCAGTCTAGTACCCTCTCAAGACATGTGCTTTCTGGGTGTGAGACTGAATACAGCAGCCCAGATGGCCTTTTAACCCCGGACAAACAAAAGAATCTTTCCAGTTACTTCCATCAGCTATCTCTTCAGTCCGGGCTGACTGCAAGGACAGTCCTTCAAGCCTTAGGGTTCATGGCATCTTGTATTCTGGTGCTTCCCAATGCCAAACTGCATATGAGGAAGCTGCAATGGTATCTCAAAATGTATGGACACAGCACTGCCAGGATTTGGACACTGTCATTCAAATAATACCTTGCATTCAAAAGGAATTTTTGTGGTGGGCTCAGGAATGTCACCTAAACAAGGGACTCTCTGGATTCTAACGACAGATGCCTCAGACATTGCTTGGGGAGCTCATCTAAATGGAAAGTGGATACAAGACAAGTGGCCTGCCAGACTACAGCATCTACATATCAACATGAAAGAGATGTTAGCAGTCCAGTTTGCATTAATGGCTTTCAAGGAGTTACTTCTTCCAGGGCAGGTGTTGATTCTAACAGACAACACAACTGTCATGTGGTACATCAACAAACAAGGGGAACACATTCTTACCCATTGTGCAGGCAAGCAATGATTTTATGGGAGACTGCGCTCAGCTTGCAACTAACTCTTCAGGCAAGGTTTCTGCGGGAGCACAGAACTCCTTAGCAGATGTGTTGATCTTCATGTATTTCAAAATTGACAGTGTCATGGGGAACTCCAGACATAGATCTGTTCGCTTCTCCACTAAACCACCAGCTGCCAAAGTTTTGCACAAAGAGGTTTCATCACACAGCTTGGAAAGTGGATGCTCTTTCTTTCAGTTGGAAAAATCTTCATGTGTATGCTTTTCCACCTCTGCCTCTTCTCCCAAAGGTGCTTCTAAAGGTCAGACAAGACAAGCCAAGGATGATTTTAATAGCTCCAGATTGGCCTCGCAGCACTGGTACCCATTACTGAGGAGTCTGGTAAGGAAGCCTCCATGGCCTTTACCCTTGATTCCACACCTGTTGTCTCAGAGGGACGGTCCCCTGCTCAATGTCAAGCTTCACTCTCTTCATCTAACAGCCTGGCATATTCTGTTTTGAAAGACAGCAGGTCTCAACTTCCTCAACAAGTTTTAAATGTGATTATGGAAGCCAGAAGACCTAGTACAAAATGGAAGAGATTTTTATTTTGGACTGCAGCAAAGAATTTGGAGATTTCTGAGCCTAATTTGAGTGTGGCTCTTCAATATCTTACTGAGTTATTGGACAAAGGTTTGTCTTTCTCTTCCATTAAGATTCATGCTGCAGCAATTTCAGCTCACTATGATTGTGACCCACCATTGTTTTCACATCCTTTGTTCAAGCAATTTCTTAGAGGCAAAGAATATAAGAGCTCCTACTCCTGCTTGGGATCTCAATTTTGTGTTGGAGAAACTTACTCTACAACCTTTTGAGCCCCTCGCTACTGCTGAACTGAAATACTTGTCATGGAAGACTGCTTTTTGTTGGCCATTACTTCTGCAAGAAGGGTTTCTGAGTTGCAGGCCCTTATGGCGGTTGAGCCTTTTGATTTTTCATAAGGATAGGGTATTCGCTAATCCTTCCTTTATGCCTAAGGTGGTTTCTAGTGTGGCTTTAAACCAAACTATTCATTTGCCTACTTTTTATGCAGATCCCCAAAATAAAGGGGAAAAGATTTTGCACACTTTAGATGTACACAGGCAATTGCGTTATTATTTAAGCAGGACTAAGGATTTTAGGCAGTCTCAGCAGTTGTTTGTTTCTTTTGCTTTGAGTTAGCCTGTGTCAAAACAAACTATTTCTAGGTGGATTGGGTTTTGCATTGCATTTTGTTATTCCCATCATGGCAAGGAGATTCCAGCTGGGATTGGGCCTCATTCCACTAGGGCTACTGCCACTTCAACAGCATTTCTAAGGGGGGGTGGCAACTAAGGATATTTTGGAGGCAGCTACTTGGGGTTCTATGCATACTTTCTCTAAGAATTACCACCTTCCTCTCTACTCTAAGTCTAGGGCTGGTTTTGCCACAGCTATTTTGCAAGGCATGTTGTCAGCTCCTGCTTCCTTATGATTTGCCAGCCTCCCTTACCTCTGCTTTGGGATTCTACCCAATAGTTAGGACTGCAGCAATGTGGAATGAAGAACATAGTACAGTTTTGTACCTACCATAAATGTAGATGTTCGAGGATCCACATTGCTGCAGCCTCCTTCCCCTCTGTGTTTAGGGGTGGTTGTGTAGGTGAGGTTATAGGGGTGGTTGTGTAGGTGAGGTTATATTCTGGTAATTTTGTATATATTGTATATATTTTTGGTGCAGGTATGTTTGGAGTTTTTGGTTCTGGCCTTGTCTTTTTAGGGTCTTCTGACATCTGGGGCAAGAAAAGACTGAGGATATGACGTCGGTCATGCGCATTAGTACCCTGGACGGCACTGACGCCAGTCTATGCTGACCTCCGGCCAGCCCAGCCATTTGGTATTCCAATAGTTAGGACTGCAGCAATGTGGATCCTCGAACATCTACATTTATGGTAGGTACAAAACTGTACTTTGCCAGTTCGCCAGTACTCGGTGAGGTGCTTTTGCAGCCCCTGATATGTGCTACTTCTGATTCGCAGGCCTCTACAGAGACCCATTCGGAGTCTGGTATGACGCGAGATGCTTCAACTATGGAACCCACGGATGTCTCTACCTTGGAAGGGTCCGGAACCGCTGTGTAGACACTGGCTTCTGAGGGTGTATTCAGGCCTACAAACTTGCATATTAAACAGATGCCTCCTTCTTCATTTAGGCCTAAATCTCGAACTATGCCTAAAAAAGACGACGGCCAGGCCGCATGCTCAGGCCTCTATGCTTAAAAAACAAATGGTAAGAATGGCTGAAGAACTTATAACTCTAATCAGGGGAAGCCAACCTCCCCCTTCTAAGAGACCTAGGACTGAAGTTGTATATGAATCTTCTGACCAGAATTCTGATTTTTCTGATTCTTCTGATGATCTGGATTTGCTCTTATCTACTTATGAGGATTCTGATGCAGAGGACTCTATTCCCTCTGCTTTCCCTCCAGAGGATTTTTCTTTGGGTGAAACCTTACATACTCTAAGGGAGCATTTTCACTTGGAAAGCCAGGATTATTCTGAGTCAAAAAAGAGGCTTAGGGATTTCTTACTCCTGCCTCAGCATACTCCTTTAGCTATTCCTGCTGTACTAGACATTGTTGATGATGCTTTTTCGGAATCTAGTTTGGCCCCTGATTTTTTGCCTCCTGCTCCCAGAAAACCTGACGGATATATTACAGGGTTCCTGATTTCACACAAGTTCCTTTTTAAAAATCCTATTGCGAATCCAGAGACTATTTCACAGGGACCCAAGGGTATCAAGGTTTCTACTGCTGAAAATCCTACCCCTTCTGATAGATACTCCAGGGCGCTGGATAGATGGGGTAAGAAGGTTTACACTTCTGCAACCTTGGCCATTAGGGCTTTAAACTGCCAGTTTCATATATTAAAGTATCCGCAACATGTTATTGGATTCAGAAAATTATGTTGATTCCTGACTGTGTGGGGAAAATAAAGAATTACAGGATTTAATGCATTCTGCTGAACAGGTTGGAAAACATATTTTGCAATGTGGATTTGATTCATTAGAGGCATCTTGCAGGGCTGCTGTTACTGGGTCTGTGCTCAGATGGCATGCTTGGCTTAAGGAGCAGTATTTGCTTGATCATGTTAAAAATAAATTGTTGGATGCTTCCTTAAATCAGGACCGCCTGTTTGGCAACAAGGCTGAGGAAGTTCTTAAAAAGATGGAAAATAAAGCTAAATCTATGCAAACTGTTAAAGATTTCTTACAAGTTCAGCCTCCTAGATTTAGTGGGCACTGGCCCTCTAAGAATTGGTCCTTTCCAGCCTCTACCAGGTCTTCTCAAGCCAAACCCAGACACAGCAGAAACCTCAGGTTTCAGTCCCAGGGGAGACACAAGACTAAGCAATGGGGGGTTTCCGCACCCAAATTAGGGAGTAGTAAGACTCCCCCCATGGAAAACTGTCTCAATGACTTGCTTTTAAAACTTCCAAGCACTTCCGAACTGAATGCTCCTTTAGGCGGAAAGATTGGTCTGCAGGCCAAAAACTGGGAACTCATTACCCAAGACAAATGGGTTTAAATATAGTGTCTCAAGGATACATATTTCACTTCCACACCTTACCAACACCAAGTGGGTGGCCAGATCTACCCCCCATATCAGTGGGCAGAGGCCTAAAATCAAGTACTCTCTCTCTCTTAAACACGGGGGCTATTCAGTTGGTACCAGAAGAGGAACAAGGACAAGGTTTCTATTCGAGAATTTTTCTGGTACCCAGAAAAGGAAATAGATGGCGTCCTATCCTGAACCTTTCTACTCTAAATACCTTTCTGTTGATTCCAAAATTCAAGATGTTGACTCTTCAGAAGCTGCTTTCTATGCTAGGCAAAGATGCATAGTTGGCAACACTAGACTTAAAAGAAGCATACCTGCACATCCCTATCAGGGAGTCTTGCAGAAGATACCTACGCTTCAAAGCAGGCTGCATGCACTATCATTTCTTTGCACTGCCCTTTGGCTTGTCTACTGCGCCCTGGGTATTCACAAAATGCCTAGCTCCAGTCATTGCATTCTGCAGGCAAAGAAATATTCAAATATATCCATACCTGAACGATTGTCTAATTCAGGCAGAAAGCCAGTTCATACTTTTGAATCATCTGGCCTTTGTTCAAAGGGTACTGACTTGTCTGGGGTAAACCAAAAACGAAAAGAAATCACACCTGGAACCCTGTCAACAAATTATATTCTTGGGAGCAAGCTTGAATACAACTTCCCAGATGGCTTTCCTCACGCCAGAGAAACGGACTTATTTGACAACTTACTTCAAATAAGTGGCCACAAAAACCCAGTTATCTGCAAGGCAAATACTGCAAGCCTTGGGGTTCATGGCCTCTTCCATTCTTCTAATTCCATATGCAAGGCTGTATATGAGGAAACTGCAATGGTATCTCAAAAGCCTATGGTGTCAACATTCACAGGATCTAGATGCTATTATTCCTATCATAGCTTTCCTACGCCTAGAGTTCCTTTGGTGGGCAGAGGCCTGCCACCAAAACAAGGGACTACCATTCACACTACCCCCTGCCGCCCAAACCTCAACAACCATTGCATCAGACTGTGCATGGGGGGCTCACCTGGCAGGGAAGTGCATTCAGGGCAAATGGAACCTAAGTCAAATGCACCTACATACAAATCAAAAGGAAGTGCTAGCTGTACAAAATGCTCTGACAGCCTTCAAGGACCACATTCTTCCAGGACAACTAATGGTAAAGCTGGACAACACCACGGTCATGTGGTACATAATCAAGCAGGGGGGTACACACTCTTACCCCCTCTGCAGACTAGCCATGGCATTGTGGAACACAGCCTTGAGCTACCACGTGAATCTACAAGCTCAATTCCTGCCAGGAAAACTAAATACACTAGCAGATGGACTAAGGAGAAACCTCATGGGACCCACCTGAATGGAAACTGGAACCAAGGATTTTCAACATGTTGACAAGCAAATGGGGAGCCCAGATATAGACCTGTTTGCCTACCCCCAGAACCATCATTTGGACAAATTTTGCACAAGGATTCCCCACAAACTAGCTTGGAAAAAGGATGCTCTGTCCCTCAGTCGGAAAAACCTGTCAGTTTATGCCTTTCCTCTTCTGCCTCTGCTCTCCAGGGTACTACTAAAGATCAAACAGGACAAGCCAAGGACAGTTTTAATTGCACCAGACTGGCCAAGCCAACACTGGTACCCCCTCCTGCAGTCCTGGTTACCCTCCCTCCAGCCCCTTTTCTTCTTTTGGCTATACCTCTTCTATGCTCTAAAAGCTTTTTGGTGTATCTTTTTGTTCGAAGTATATCCTTGTATTATAGATTTAATTGCTTCCCATTAGGAGGACATCTGACATCTGGGTCAAGAAAAACTGTATTGTGAGGGTGGCCTAATGGTTAAAGTGTTTGCCTTACAAACACAAGGTGCAGGGTTAGAGTCTCACAAGGGGTAATTGGCTAGGCTTAAAAAAAAAATGGCTTGCAAGGGCAGTTAGCTTGGTACTAATCTATGAACCTTTATATTTGGGATGGGAGGTTGGCATAATGGTTAGGGTATTTACCTTACAGACACAAAGTGCAGGGTTTGATTCTCACTTGGGGTTATTAGCTAGGCTTAAAATGGCCCACAAGGGCAATTTGCCTAGTACTAATCTGTGAACCTATAATCTAATGTAATGGTGTCGGATGCATGTTTTATACCCCTGACGACCTGACATCATGGCATGACCCAAGAGTTTGTTAATCAGGCCGACTGAGGGCTACTGCAAGCAGATAACCCAAATGTAATGACTGCAACAGTGAATACACTCGAACATCTACATTTATGGTAAGTGTACACAACTGTACTTTCCTGTTTCCTTACAACAAGAATATATCTAGATTTTGCATCGTGGTCTTCCGCGTTCCGCATCCACAAAGAGAAGGGTGAGAGAATTGGTATTTTTTGGCCCTCGTTACCGAGTACTTTCTTCTTCATTATGCAATAATACTAGATCAAATTTGCAGAGAGAATCACTTCAGCTAAGTCCAGTTCCTGAACTACTTTTGTCAACTATTGCAACTGATGTCTTTGAGTGGGACAATCAACACTATTTGGTATTGGTAGACTGTTTTTTGAATTGTTTTGAGATCGATCTGTTACCTAATCTAACTTCCACTGCTGTTATTACTAAGTTGAAACGTCATTTATCAGTCTATGGTAGTCCACACAGTTATTTCTGACAATGGTACTCAATTTACTAGGCAGGGATTTCAGAAAAATACAAGAGAATGGGACTTTGTGCATGTAACTAGCAGTCCTGAATATCCGCAGTCAAATGGTTTAGCTGAACGGGCAGTGCAGAGTGCAAAGGAATTGCTTGAAAGGTCAGAGCGTGATAAAACAGACGTATTTTTGAATTTGCTTAATCTCAGAAACATACCTTGTGAAGATATTCTTGGCTCACCTGCTCAAAGATTTCTTTCCAGGCAAACCAGAACTATGCTTCCTATTAGTTTCCAGTCTATTAAAGCCTAAAACTAAGAACAATAAGACCATCAAAGCTCAATTATCCAAATAAGTGCACCATCCAGAAGTCCAGTTACGACAGATCGAGCAGATTATTTCGTCCATTGAGGGAAGGAGAAACAGTGGGAATACAAATGGCGAAAGGTTTCGACCTGATTGGTCAGATTACAGACATTTGTTCTGAGCCAAGGTCCTATCTTATAGAATCCGAGGGTGCACAGTATCGAAGGAATCATACATCATCTTCCTCCTACCAAAATCATCATCACCACAACATTGTTTCTGTGATGTATGTTCTGAATCCCAGAGTGAACCAAATTTTGTTTCCCTCCCAGAATGTGTGCAGACCTCTGATTCCATTCCTGAAGATGTTACGAAAACTCCAAAGATCGAACATTGTGAAGAGACTGTTCCAATTGCTAATTCCAATTCCCAGTTTTATGGCACACGTTATGGACAAGTATCTAAGCCATGTGTGAAATACGCAGCAACGTGGACTTTGACTCTGTGTGTGTGTGTGTGTGTGTGTGTGTGTGTGTGTATATATATATATATATATATATATATATATATATATATATATATATATATATATATATATATATGTATGTATGCATACATATATACATTTGTATGTATTCAATCTTGTATAAATTTAAGACAAAGAATTGCCTGTGATTTCTGCATGTCAAATAGATTCATAACATTGTATAATCTATTTTCTCAAAGGAGGAGGATGTAGATCACAGTGCATGTGTGAGGTGTGCTGTGTCTTTAAGAAGCAAGTGAAAGACTGTGTGTGCACGTATAAATGCTAGACACGTGCTATTCCTAGTGCCATTTTGAGAGAGCAGCCAGAGGGAGAGCATGCATGATCGCAGTAGTTAGCTTGTATATAAGTTACTTAAGTTAAAGTCGATAAACTTCTTTCGTAATGAGTTTGTATAAAATAAAGCTGCTTGAACATGACCCATGCAGACTCTTCTGTTGTATCCAAAGTAGGAGAGCGATAATAAATAAAAAAGGGAGAGAGGACAACCCTTCCTTATTCCTCTGCTCAAGTAGAAATTATCAGAGAGGACCCCACCCACTTAATTTTCACCTCTGATCCCTCATATGTCTTCTTAATCAACCTTATAATTTTATCAGGGAATGCAAATGCTTCCATTGCTGTCCTCATATAGTCCCAACTTACTCTGTCAAATGCTTTCTCTACATCAAGACCCACCAACAACAGTGATATTTTCTTACATTCTGCTTCCCTCCGGATCATTAGTGTTCTGTTAATTTCATAGGTTTGCTTTCCCTCCACAAAACCACATTGATCCATATCTATCCATTTTGGCATCACGTTTGCTATTCTTTTAGTCATTATAGACATAAACACTTTGTATTCATGGTTTAACATTGAAATGGGCTTGTAAGAGATGGATCTTTACCCTCTTTAGGTATTACAGCTACCACCACTTTTTTCCTGAATGTACTTCTCTTCCTCTGAAGATACTGTTAAACAAAACCTTTCAGATATTTCAGTATTTTTCCTCCTAGTTTCCAAACTTCCACAGGAATACCATCTATTACTGGGGACTTTCTTGTAGATTGGTTGTACATCACCATTTTATCTCATCTCCTCCTGTCCTAACCGTTAGAAATTGAGTTTCGCCTGCCTCTAACCTTGGTATATTTAATTCTTCCGTAAACATTTCCATTTATACCTTTTCTTGATTTCCATTGTTCTCTGCTTTATACAGACTTTCATAGAATTTCTGAAATATCTGTAATACTTCTACAGCATCCCTTGTTAACTTCCTTATTATAGGCTGCCTAAGGCTGGTGATGGCCATTTCCACTTTCTGTGGCCTGAGCCATTGTGCTAAAAGTTTTTGGCTCTAGAGTTATTATAAAAAAACAGTTGCTTAACAGCAATCTTTCTAAACTCATGCATATTGTCGAGGTAGTCCCTCATTTTCTGTTTAGCATTCTGTAGTTGATCCTCTTGTTCTGTGAGATTCCCCCATTCTGCAATATTTAACATTTGTCAGTCCCTCTAAATAATTCTTGTTACTTCTTAACCATATATTCCTTTTTTTATTTCTATCCTATTTTTAAACTTTCCTATAATTGTATCCCACTCCCTAGTTATTTTCAGAATAAATTTCTATCTTCTGTACTAGCTCCTGAATAATTTCCACTACCCATTCCTTAAATTCCTCTCCTTCAACAGATTGATGGATAAAATGCAAATGTCTCATGTTTATTTCATTACCCTGTGTTTTTATTTTTGTTATTATCGGAGCATGATCTGAAATAGTTGAGTGCGTATCAAGACCTTCAATTAAATGCACATGTTCCTGTGAAATGTAAATTCTGTCTAGCCTAGCCCAGTTTTTGTGTCTTGTGGAATAATATGTAAATTTACTCCAAACTCCTAGTACTGAATTCACATTTCCCATGCCAAATATTTTCTTAAAGTTCTTTAAAAATCTACCCTCCTTTTTTATATTTTCCCTTCTGGACCCCCCCCCCCCCCAAGACATATCACTGTTGCAAATCAAATTCCATTCCCGACCTATAAGTAATATTCCTTGCTGAAAGCTGATTATTTTTCCCAGAATTTTCTTAAGCTTCATTATAGCAGTTTTCAGTGGAATGTAAATACATGCCAGTGTAATCCTCCTCCCTTGCCAATACCCCCTTAGTTTGAAAGGATGAGTTTTGGTATTACAGGACAGGTCCTCCCAATACCCTCATTTTAGGGTGCTTCTCCTTCACACCCCCATATTTATTATCACCTTCAAGATTACACCATGTAGGGAGAAGATTACTGCATTCATAGAGGTGGGTTGTCAGTGAAATGGTCTGTTTATTGTGTAGCCATGTATGTGGTACATGATGTGGTTTCTTCAGGCGAACGGAGATCTTTGTGGAGAATATAGAAGCTAGAAGTGGCAGTTTACTGGGAAGTTGGTGAGAAAGGGAAATATGAGACTGGAGAGGAGGATGAATTAGGAGGGTAGTAGACAGAATGTGGTGGGAAGATGTTAGGGGAGAGGAAGACTTGAGCAAATGTTAGCAGAAGAGAAGAGGCAAGTGGCGTGGCACAGAGTAAGGCAAAGGTGAAAGTGATGTGCAGCCATGAAGACAGAAGCAGAAGAAGAAGAAGGAATCAAAAGCTGAGAGAAAAAGAGAGTGATACAGACTGCAGTGACAAGCTAGGAAGGCGAGGCAGAGGTGGCAGTGCAGGAGCTGGTTCCTTATACCAGGTGTTACAACTGAAATTGTTGGTCCTGGCAATCAGAAAAATAAACTGATTCAGACAAGGTAGCAGCAAATATGAAAAGCAGCCTTGTATAGTGTGCAGCCAGGAGCATTTTAAATGTGATCCCTCACAACAGACTCACAGGAATAAACAGCAGACTTGTGTGCATGAGTTCAAACAGTGCACATTTAAGAAAAATACACAACAGATGTGGTCTTCCTCATGCGCTGGTACTGAAACGAAGACGCTATAAACACTGAAGCCGATAGAACTGGATTTTCTTGGGTTCCAAGAACTAGTAAAAGAATCTGTATTTGTGTTATGTTTTCTTCTTCTTGCAGTGCTGTCCATTTCTGTTGACTGTTTAGACCCCCCCCCCACACCTAGCATTTAAAATAATCCGTAACTGTTGTGTATGTTGATATTAAAACAATAAAGTGCTTTTTAGGTAGGTTCACAGGTAAATATAGGCTTACAGTCACCAGAGTCTTTATAAGCTTAGATACACAACCCAACCCAGTTGTGTCCCTATGTATCATTGGTGTTTATTAGGAAGCGCCATGTTAGGAAGTTTATATAAGTTATGTGGGGGGAAAGGGATGTGTTAGTTTGGTAATATTTACTGCCTTCTCCCTATCAGAGAGGGGTGGGGGCAGACCCGGGGTGGATTCCATTATGTTTATCATGTAGATGGCTCACTGATTGGACCCAGGAGCTTGGTGAGTCCACATCCACAAAGAGGCCAGTCACCAGTGGAGTCCCCCAGGGCTCTGTACTAGGCCCAATCCTTTGTGGCTTTGACATCCAAGTAGTAGATGCCAGTGTCAGTGGCAATTGGCTGACCACGTTAACGGATGATTGTAAACTGGGAGCAGTCTTTGAATCCCCCCAAGGCAAGAACACCCTTCAGAAAGGTCTGATACAGACAAACACTTGTTGCCCTAGCCATGGTATAAAACTCAATACTAAGAAATGCATTATAGTGCCTTTTGGAAAGTCTACCACCCCTGGTAACTGTGTCATAAATAAAACACCCTTAAAGATTGAATGTTAAGTTGTCAATCTCGCCTTCATTCTTGCTTGATGGGTTCGGAGCCGATCCCTCGGCTCCGACTCGGCACTTGCTAAGCTCAAGAGTCACTTTTACCAGCTCGAGGCAGCCCCATATCCCATGATGCAAGGCGGTAAGTACCCAGATCTCGTTTGCCGCTTCGCTTAGGAGGTCCTCTTTTTACCAGCTCCTGGTAAGTCATTCACTTTTGTGAGATTTAAGCCCCTTTTTAGTAAAAAAAACCTTTTATTGATAGTTTTAACCTTTTTGTACATTTTCTGACATAAAATCCCTGTCTCCTTTAATTATTTTTAGTCAAACTTTTCCCTATCCCATCCCCCCCCTGTTAGGGTGTGTGTGTTGGTTTTATAGAATACCTTTTGGTATTTTATTTAAGTTAGTTTTTTGACTGGTGTGTGTGTGTGTGTGTGTGTGTGTTTAAGCACCATGTCAAAGGAGAGGGTCTCAGGTTTTAAGAAGTGTGACTCGTGCTGTCAGAAGATGTCTCTGACAGACGGTCACACTTCTTGCCTGTATTGTCTGGGCCCTCTTCACCTGCAGGACTCCTGTGCTATTTGTCATTCCTTCAGCCAGAGAGTCCTGCAGGAAAGACGTAATAAACTGATCCTTAGGGGCCTTCTTAAGCCGGAGGGCTCTCCGGCTAAGTCGGCTCCATCCAAATCAATTAAACCTTCCAAGGCCCAGGCTTCTGTACCTAAGCCTGCGGCCTCGGCTCCGACTCGTACTGAGTCGAGATCGGCTCCGGCTGGAGCCGATTCTGGCTTAACAAAGCCTTCGGCACCGATGGCTATCAGTGCCGAACCTGTATTGACCACTTCGATGTCGGCTCCGATCGGTTCCGACACCCATGTGGCACAGGCATCGGTGTCGGCTCCGATCGGCTCCGACACCGTTACTTTGGTGGCTGTATCGGCTCCGGCTGGAGCCGATACATCGAGGCTTCCTGTCGGCTCCGAGAGGTCGGCTCCGACAGGATCTATAGTATCGGCTCCGATGGCTCATTCCAGGAAGAGGTCGAGGTCTCCTTCCTTGGAGCCGATACTTTCGGCTCCGGCTTCACCTCTTCTATCGGAACGGAGCCATCGGAGCCGATCTTCAAGGTCATCCAGGTTGTCAGATCATGACCTAGAGAGAGTGGTCAGTAGATTACTTAAGTCACAGGTACT
The DNA here is from genome assembly GCF_019279795.1 of Protopterus annectens. NCBI lineage: Eukaryota > Metazoa > Chordata > Ceratodontiformes > Protopteridae > Protopterus > Protopterus annectens. The sequence continues at coordinate 1,376,235,750 of NC_056728.1, read as the reverse complement.
GGCCCAAATGTTACACAGTCCGTCTCAACAGACGACTGTTGGTCCACACCCCGTTACAGTTCCTCCTTCAACTCTACCCCAGAGCTTGGAGTTGGAGTCTTCGAATGGTTACTGCTACGGCTGGAGGACGGATACCCCTTCTGTTCCTTCAGCCTCTACTCTTATCTCCTCTTGAGACCTTCCTTAGAGGGATTGGTGGTCGGGCTTCCATGGTCTCCTCCGAGGGGTGAGTGGCATCGGACCCTTGTCCGAACCCGCTCTTCCCCTTGGAGCCTCGGCCTTGGTGAGCTCGGCTCCGACATCTGCCTCGAGACTTCCCTTCGGTGGCCCCTGGAGTTCCTAGCTCTTGGAGCGGGTTCTCTCGGACCTGCCTGGGAGGGAGCTGAGGTGATGAAGAGTGTACTGGCCACTGGTATCAGTCAGCAGTCTGTTCCCGTAGCTCCTCCCTCTATAGTACCTGTTGACATCTCTGCCACTTCTCTTGCTACAGGACCCAGAGATCCTCCGCCTCAGGTTTCCTCATTGGGAATTTCCCCCTCTTCCGAGGATTCTCCTGATATTTCGGGAGATCCTCCTAGGAAGAGGACTTGTAAGAGGAAGCATGTAGACTCCCCGAGTCTGTCACTTGGATACTGACTTTGATGAGTCAGAGGGATCCCCTAGATCCCCTCTGAGGATGTCTCCTTCTCAGACATCCTAGAACTTCTGAAACAGAGGGAAACTGGCCCACCAACAATCCCTCTGAGGATGAGTCAGTATACCTAGAGGCATTTGGATCTCGGCCCTCCACCTCCTGGGTGTCTCCGCCTTCGACCCCTTATGCAGGTTATTGCACGAAGGCGTGGGCAGCTCCTGACTCTGTAGAGCCAGTCCCTAGGAGACCTTCAAAATTTATCACTGCCCCGTGTGACAAACAATTCCTTACTAAGGGTGTCCCCGCTGATGCCATGGTGGTGGCTGCGGCCACCAAAAGGAACTTGCAGATCCTTCCGTGCCCGTCCATCCTCCTAATAAGGACTCTAGGACCATGGATAGGTGCGGTAAGCGGATGTTTTCCTCAGCGACCTTTGCTATGCGTTCGCTGAATTACCTATGTCACTTCACCAGACTCCAGAGGGATATCCTGAAGGAGCTGGGAGAAGTAGTTCAGGATCCTACAGCTGCAGGGGCTCAAGAAAAATTGCTTCGCAGCTAGGAACCCTCAATTCCATTGCAAACTCCTCCATGCGGCTAATATCTTATGCTGCGGATGGAGCGAGTAGAGCCGCAGGTACAGGTGTGGCTCTTAGACGCCAAGCCTGGATGCGGCTATGTGATTTTGCGGATCCCTTTAAGGCGTCCTTTACAAATTCTCCCTTTGATGGGTCAGCTTTGTTTGGCCCTCAGGTAAAGGAAACCTTGACCAGGTGCGAGCAGGACGGCAAGACTCTTTCTGCTGTTGGAGTCCGTTTTTCCACCCCTTCTAGACCTTATCCCAAAGGACAGAAGGGCGGGAAGATGTGGTTCCATAAATCCCAAGGAGTCACGCCGGATTCACGTGGTCAGTTTACCCCTAGAGGCAGAGGGGTTAACAACAACAGACGCCGCTCTAGAGGCAGAGGGGGTCCGAAGAACCAGGGAAGCAGGGAGCCTCTCTCTGACAAGCCCTTTCAGCATCCCTGAGGTGTTGCCCGGCTGTCCCTCCTTGGAGGCAGTCGGGGGAAGATTATCACTGTACCGAGAAGCCTGGCATTCGGTCACTCAAGACAGATGGGGACAGTCGATCATAGCCAAGGGTTGCATAATTGCTTTTGAGGAAAGTCCTTCCCTCAAGTTCCCTTCCAGATGTACCACCCGGTCTAAGGGAGATTGCAGAGTCAGAAATCTCAAAACTACTGCAAAAAAGAGCCATTCAGCCAGTTACAATAGACCATTCAGAGCCGGAATCTACTCAAGGTTCTTTTGGTCCCCAAAAGACGGGAGACTGGAGACCAATATTGGATCTCAGCAGACTCAACAAGTCTGTCAGGAAGACAAGATTCGAATGGTCACTCTTCAGTCAATTCTGCCCTTCTTACAGAAGGACAACTGGATGTGCTCAATAGATCTTCAGGATGCGTACTATCACATCAAAATTCACAGACGCTCCAGGAGATTTCTCCGCTTTCGGCTGGGGTCCAGTCATTTCCAGTTCAGAGCCCTGCCCTTTGGTCTCACTACAGCCCCCAGAGTGTTCACCAAATGCATGGCAGTGGTCACGGCTCACCTGAGACGTCAAGGATTCCAGGTGTTTCCGTATCTCGACGACTGGCTCCTGTCAGCCTCCACCAGGCATCAGCTTATACAAGCCAGGGATTACACAATAGACCTTTGTTCTCATTTGGGCATCTCAATCAACTTCAAAAAGTCATCCTTATTGCCCTGCCAGTCTATTACCTTCATAGGCGCAAACTTAAACACTGTTCGGATGTCAGCTACCCTTACAGAACAAAGAGTTTCAGACATTCAGACTCATGTCAAGATTATTCTGGCCAGCAAGAAAATACAGGCCAGAATGGTTCTAAAGGTATTAGGTCTCATGGCTGCGGCCATTACTCTTCTTCCCCTGGCTCGATTCTACATGCGCCTTCTTCAGTGGATGCTGTTCACACAGTGGTCATACCAGCAACTTCCAATGCGTCACCAGATTCTGGTGACACAGACATGCAAACAGCATCTTGCTTGGTGGATCACATCGTCTCAGATTCACCAAGGCAGGTACTTTGTACCCCCATCCCCGATAGCCACTGTCACCACGGATGCCTCCCTGATCGGGTGGGGGGGTCATTATCAGGGCAGGATGGTTCATGGGACGTGGCAGCCGTTCGAGTACCATCTGCACATAAATGTCCTGGAGATGAGAGCAGTGCTTTTAACGTTGCAAGCCCTCAACGACTTTCTTCCCGTAGGGACAATTGCAGTCCACACAGACAACATGTCTGTAGTTTGGTATATCAACAAACAGGGCGGAACCAAGTCCTACCCCTTGTGTCGAGAAGCGCTCAGACTTTGGCAATGGGCGATCTCCTCTCATCGGTTTCTGGTAGCAACGCATATCCCTGGGAAAACCAACATTATAGCGGACAGATTGAGCAGAGCTATCCTCATGCCTCACGAGTGGTCTCTCAAGCAATCTATAGCGGAAGAGATTTTTCTGGAATGGGGTCGTCCATGTTGCGATCTTTTTGCTACTCCCCAAAACAGCAAATGTCCAGACTTCTTCAGCCTCTTCCTCTATCAGGCCATCCACCAGAGACGCTCTGACCCAGGATTGGCCCCAGGGACTTCTTTATGCCTTCCCCCCATTTCCTCTGATCCCTCAGGTGATCCAGAAAGCTACCGTTTTGAGAGCCAAATTGATTCTCATTGCCCCTTACTGGCCTCGACAAGTTTGGTTCACGTTCCTCCATCATCACCTTTTGGTGCAGCCGTGGCATCTGGACCCAGTGCCAGATCTTCTGATTCACCAATCAGGTCAGCTGCACCGGTCAATCCCTTCTCTCAACCTCACAGCATGGTTGCTCCACTTCCTTCCTTAGCCAGGCTTCCTTTGATCTCTAACCCAGTTAGAGACATCATAGTAACCGCTAAAATCCTCTACCAGGAGGATTTACACAAGCAAATGGAAACGTTTCTCTTACTGGGCTAAGGCCCAAAATATTGATCCTTTTACTGCCCCTGTTCAGGCAGTTCTGGACTTCTTAGCAGAGATTTTTCATGCAGGCTCCTCTTCTTCCACAGTCAGAGTTCAATTGGCTGCTATTTCCAATTTTCATGTCGGGATAGCAGATCATAATATTATGTCCCATAGGCTCTGCAGGGCCTTCTTGAAAGGAATTTTCCTACTAAAACCTCCAATCAGGAATCCTCCTCCTCAGTGGGATCTAAATTTAGTGCTGACATCCTTGATTCTTCCCCTTCGAGCCAGCTGTTTCTTGTTCCTTGAAATATCTTTCTTGGAAAACTTTATTCCTAGTGGCTATTACATCTGCCAGGAGGGTGTCTGAACTTCATGCTCTTTCGGTTCGACCCCCCTATTTAGTTTTTCACAAAGACAGAGTATCTTTGAGAACTAATCCAACCTTTTACCTAAGGTCGCTTCAAAGAACAATCTGAATCAATCCATTGATCTCCTGTATTTTTCCTAACTATTCAGACAGAGCTGAACAAAAGCTACATTATCTTGATGTCCACCGTCAACTTAGATATTATTTGGACAGAACAAAAAAATTTAGAAAATCTGATCAACTTTTTGTTTCCTATGCAGATAATAAAAAAGGCCTTCCTGTTTCTAAAGTGACCTTGTCCAGATGGCTTTCTTCGGTCATCTCTGAAATTTATACTCAGGGGAAAACAGCTGTGCTCAAAACCTAAAGCACATTCAACTAGGAGCTTAGCTACTTCTACAGCTTTTCAAGCTAGACTTCCTTTGGACACTATTTGTGCAGCGGCCACTTGGGCTACTCCTCACACTTTTGTTTCCCATTACAAATTGGACTTGGCCTCCAGGGACAGAGCCAGTTTTGGCTCTACAGTCCTCAAGAGTTTGTTCCATTGAGCCACCCAGGATAGAGGTGCTAGGGACGCGGTCCCATCAAGCAAGAATGAAGGCGAGATTGACAACTTAACATTAAGAAGTTATGTACCTACCATAACGTTCCATGTTAGTTGTCTTCTCGCCTTCTTTCTTGCGACCCTCCCTCCTTCCCCCTGGCCTGGACAGACCTTGTATAAGAAACTGTTATGCTAAAGACCATTCAGACCTGGTCCTTTTTCCATCTGTAAGTTTCTTTCTTCCTTTGGGAAGTATTTTATGCTTGGTGCTATTGCCCTCTGTCAGCAAACGAGATCTGGGTACTTACCGCCTTGCATCATGGGATATGGGGCTGCCTCGAGCTGGTAAAAGTGACTCTCGAGCTTAGCAAGTGCCGAGTCGGAGCCGAGGGATCGGCTCCGAACCCATCAAGCAAGAAAGAAGGCGAGAGAAGACAACTAACATGGAACGTTATGGTAGGTACATAACTTCTTATTCACAAGTCATAGATCTGGGAATTCATGTAGATAGTAACCTAGCCTTTGACCAGCCTGTGTCCAAGGTAGTAAGAAAATTCTTCTGCGTTGTTTAACTTATAAGCTGGGGCATGGCATCTAGGTCCAGAGAGGTAATGTTACCACAATCTACTCGGCTCTCATCAGACTCATCATAGAGTATAATGCCCCTTTCAGTATGTACCTGACCAGACACATGCGGCAACTGGAATGTCCACAAAAGTTCCTTACAGAAAAATACAGGGAGTAAACACAGTGCCGTATGCTGATTGCCTCAAAACCCTTTCTCTTTACTCAGTATCCTACAGACTTCTGATAGGTGATCTTTAAACTTTTGCACATCTGCAAAATAAACTGAATCGGAAGTGCAAGATTAAAAGAATTTAATTTTGCTTGTGACATAAATAGGACATGTTGGTGAGACAAGTATGTTTCTTAGAGAATTCCCATTCTCAGGAACAGGCTCCCCATCCAAGTGAAGCAGAGTTTCTTCCCTATCTCTTTTTAAGCGCAACTTGGACCAATGGATGGGTAATTGGAAATTTACCCCTGGTCTGGCTCTTTGTCTCGTATAGACAAAGGCAGTCAGTAATCATCACCTGTATAAATGAAATTGTGGTCACATTTGGGTTTTACAGTTAGGTTTATAAGGGCCTAGTGCTCGTTTAGCCTATTGTACACTGCCTAGTGCTCGTTTAGCCTATTGTACACCTATATTAATCACTGCTGCATCCGCCTTAGCTATATAGATTATATCCTAAGGATATAACAGTGGGCCTGCTTCCAAAGCTTTTGGGCACCTTTGATGCACCCAAAGTGTCTGCCAGCTCGAACATAGCTGCCTAAAAGACGAGTTTGAAAGCAAAGCCCTTCAGAGCTTTACTGCGGTTGAAGAGTATGTTTCTCTGAGGCATTCCTGGATCAGCAGTCAGCTTGTGCTGTTCCTTTGCTGGGTAGAAAAGTTCCCTTTGAGTAAAAAATCTTCCATTCTATATTTATTTTGTTTTATTTTTAATACTTTCCTTTTCAGGAAAGGTATTTTAAGTTTCTGTTCTAACAAACTGTCATGAGACCATACTGTAGTTTTGAATGGGAGTGCTCTATTTTCCTTTCACTTTAAATGTTATCTGAAGTGACTGAAAACATTTTTTCTGTGGAGAAGTTTTTTTTTGGGGGGGGGCTCACAAAGTGTTTTTACTGCATTTGTCTTTGAAAAAAAGTGACTTTTAAAGACTTTTACTGGCATTTGCTGCTTGTTTTCCTCCAGGAAAGAGTCACCATTTTTGGCTTGACCATGGAAAAGTTTGTTGGTTTCACAGTTGCTCCTTCATCCAATCACAAAAAGAAAACTTAAAACAAACCACCTTTGCCACCGCAGCAGGCTAGCAATTTGCCTCAGCAGCAGGTGGGTGGCTTTCCTGTGGCCATTAGTTGTACCTCAGACCACTCATCTTTTACCCTAAATCCCTCTGCTGTAGCACCTACAGCCACTGTGGACTGAGGGTTAGCCATGTCCTCTGTGGCTGTTGGGGTCCCCTAAGTGGACAAGGAAGAGCCACTCTTGTTGGTCCTGGGAGAACAAACAGGGAAGGCTTCCTTGTTTGTCAGAATGTTGTGCCATCCCTGGGGAAGATGCTGCTGCCATTAGTAACACTGCTGATCCTAATTTTCCTGTTGAAAAGAAAACTAAACATGTATCCACTCCTCCTCAAATTTCCTTTGACAAGAGTAGTTTGTTGGGTCTGGATCCAAGTTTAATTCAGGCTATTGATTCTCCCTGTAAAGTAGTTTCTGGTGAAATAGAGGGATACCTCCTTTACAGCAGAATTTGAAGATTCTGAATCTGGGAAGGGGGATGAATGGAGAGATATAGGGTTTCTTCTCAAATCTGTGATTCAGATCAGAGGAGAGCTCATTTTCTGACTCTCCCTTTGGTTGGGGGGGGGGGTGGAGGTCTCCTTCTCTGAAACTCTTTCTACAATTTGACTGTTCTTTTCAGTGGGAGGACACTGACGTTTCTGAGTCCCCAGAAAATACTATGAGCTGTTACAGAAGGAATTTCCAGAACCTACACCCACTCCTCCAGTTCCGTCAGCATTGGAGGATGTGTATGCTACTGCCTGCAATTTTCCTGACCTTCTGATAGCTGCCTCTAAAAAGGTAGATAGGATCTATAAAGTTACTTGATATTTTATTTGTTTTATACACTTATCCCAAACCTGATCCAGCAGCTATAGCTGTAGTTAATCCTTCTGCTGCCAAGTACTTAGTTAATTCTAATCGTACTCTCTGTGATAAGGATGGGATGATAATTGATAAATATGGAAAAAAATGTATACTTATGCAATTTTGATTTTCAGAATTTTGAATTGTGAGGCTTATATATTAAGGTTTGTTTTGACTAATTGTGGAAGTATAACAAATGATCTGAAGTAGGCAGACTTCATTCGTCTGCAACCTGTGGGTATCGGATCCGACCTCGGATCCGAGCCGGCAATTCAAAAGCTTAGGCTCCGAGCTCCTAGCTCCTCCCTCTTACCCATAACCCCTTGCCAAGCCCTGACTGACCTCAGATTTCGTTTGCCGCTTTTCAAGTAGCTACGGAATTCCAGAGCTCCTGGCGTTGGTGAAGATAAGAACTAACTTTTTGAATGAAAAAGTTTTAAAAATCTTTATTTTCTTTATAGATATAGTTAGTGTTGAGTGTGTTTAGGCTTTCCTCTCTCTTTTAGTTAATTTTCTCGGGTTTTGCGTATTTTGTTTGTGTGTGTTCTGTGTTAGGCCTTAGGGTTGCGATGTCTGAAGCCCATAAGGCTGTGTTCTCGAAATGTACCGAGTGTGGCCATAAGCTGTCCCCAGCAGATGGCCACACTCGTCATCTTGGGGTTGAACACCTGTCATCTGGTTGTACCATTTGTGCAGGGTTCAACCTCCGGGCTTTGAGGGAGCGGAGGTCGAAGTTGGTGCTGGCGGGTCTTTTACCTCCAGATACCGCCGCCTCTGCCCTTCCACTCAGCAACCTGTTGCTGTGAGTTCTCCCTCCGGCTGGGACTCAACCTCCCTCTAAGTTGCCGGAGGAAGGAATCCTCTAAGGAAAGACAGAAGGAGAGGCACAGGAGAGGCACCACAAGCTTAAGAGCCGAGACTTCCAGTTCGGCTCCTCCATCTAAGCGGGCCTCCCTGTGCCTTCTAGCTTTCCTCCTCCTCGGCTCCACTCCCTCGGTTCTCTCCTGGACCCGAGGAGGAGGAGGCTAGCCTTCCAGGAGGTCTCCGAGGCTCTCTAGGTCCGCTTCGTGGCCTCCACTAGGTCAACTTTTCTATGAGTGAAGCTGATATGGACCGGATGATGAGGAAATTCATCCAGGCCCAAATGCAAATGGGAGTGCTCCTAGCCCCCCCCCATCCGGGAGGGGCTTCAACCTTTTTCGCCTTGGCTCCTTCTCCGACCCATACCACGGGTTCGGAGCTGTCGGCGCCGGGCAGACTTGGATCCGGGGGTGGGTCGGATCCGATGGGTCGGCGCACCTCGGATCCGTCCCATCCCTTGAGTGCTTCGGGTACTTCGGACCCGACCTTTGAGCCGAGGCCGAGCCTCGGATCCGAGGGAGCTGGTGTGTCTCGGCTCCGTCCAGGTCGGAGACCACCGGCCTCTCGGGTCCGACGGTTTCGCTCTGACTCCGATCCGTCGCGGATCCGAGTGGGGTCGGCTCGGGCTTAGAGAAGCTGGCTCCCCTCGGCTTTCGACGTTATGGAAAGGGCACTGTCGAGACATCCGGACCCCGGTCCCTGCCACGGCTCCATCCCGCACTCCATTGCAGTTGGGCCAGGCCCCACCAGCCGGTCCCAGGGACAGCCCGCCTCGATGTCCCAAGTGGTTCCCTTGGAACATCCAACTGCTGAAGAGTACTCCTCGGACAGCCCCGATGAAGTACCTCGGGCGTAAGTGCAAGAGGAGGCACATGGACTCCCTGAGTCCGTCACTGAAGACACAGACTTGGATGAAGGGAAGGCTCCCTAGGTCACCCCCTGAGGACGTCTCATTTGGAGACATCATGGAGATGTTAAGGATCAGGGGGGGGTGGTCTGCCCACAAGGCTTCTTCGGACGAGTCTGTGTTCTTGGAGGCATTCGAGGCGGGCCCTTCTACCTCTTGGGTGTCCCCTCCTGCTGACCCCCTGGTGGATCTTATTTCCATCAGGGCGTGGAAGGATCCGGACACCATTGAGCCTATCCCTAAGCGCCCGGACCGCATTCTGTCCCCTCCGTCGGACCGCACCCACTGGAGTAAGGGTCCCCCAGTAGATGCCATGATGATGGCTGCAGCCACGAAGAGGGAATTGGCCCAGGAGAGTCCCTCCGTGCATCCTCCGGGCAAGGAGTCCCGTTCGATGGATCGCATTGGGAAGCGAGTTTTTAGTTCAGCAACTTTCTCCTTGAGAGCGCTGAACTACATGGCACATGTCATTAGGATGCAGCGGGATCTGATTAAAGAATACGCTGCATCTCCCCCGGAGTCCATCTCGAGTGAGGATAAACAGGTTTACTCCACCCGAATGGCCACTCTCAGATCAGTTTCCAATACATCTATGCGGCTACTTTCTCATGCTACTGAGGGAGCAAGAGCCAGCGGAGCAGGCCTAGTCATGAGGCGACAGGCCTGGCTCCGCCATTGTGATTTTGCTGAGCCCTTCAAGGCGACCTTCGCGAATGCCCCCTTCGATGGTTCTGCCTTGTTTGGCAAGACTGTTCGCGAGACATTAGTCCAGAGCGAAAAGGACGGGAAGACGCTGTCTGCCGTCGGAGTCCGCTTCTCAGCTCCCCAGAGGTCCTTCTCTAAGAACCAAAAGGGACAGAAGAAGATGTGGTTCCGGAAGTCGCAGCAGTCCCAACCTGCTCCGGACAACCAGTCCTTCTGTGGCAGAGGAGGACAGGGAGGTCGTGCTAGAGGCAGGGGGGCTCCTGGCAACTTTGGGTCCAGAGAACCTTTCTCTGAGAGACCCACGCAGCAGCCCTGAAGGGTTGCCCGGCTGTCCATCTCTGGAGGCAGTCGGGGGGCGTTTTTCGAGGCACCTGACTTCTTGGGTGTCCATTACAACAGACAGTTGGGTGCTTCGAGTCATATCCAGAGGATATTCAATTCCCCTATTCAAGGTTCCCAAATCTCGCAGCCTCCCAGATGTTCCACCCGACCAAAGGGAGGCGGCAGCTGTCGAAATCGAACAGCTGCTACAAAAAAGAGCCATCCAGCGCGTCCCCCGAGATCAAACCGGATTAGGGTTTTACTCCAGGTTCTTTTTGGTGCCAAAGAAGACGGGGGACTTAAGACCAATCTTAGACCTTTCCCAGCTGAACCTGTCAGTAACCAAACAAAAGTTCCGGATGGTCACCCTGCAATCTATACTTCCCCTCTTGAGGGAGAACGACTGGATGTGCTCCATAGACCTCAAGGACGCGTACTACCACATTCGGATGGACAGACGATCCAGGAGGTTTCTTCGCTTCCGGCTGGGAGCCAGTCATTACCAGTTCAGGGTCCTCCCCTTTGGTCTCACCTCAGCCCCCAGGGTGTTCACCAAGGTGCTAGCAGTGGTAGCGGTCCACCTGAGGCTCCAGGGATTACAGGTCTTTCCGTACCTGGACGACTGGCTCCTGACGGCATCATCAAGGCATCTTCTGTGCTCAGCCAGGGATTACTTTCTTCAACTAGCACCAAGGCTGGGCATCACGATAAACTGGGAGAAATCTTTTCTGAACCCCACACAAGTTATAGATTTCATAGGAGGAAGACTAGACACCAGATCAATGCGAGCCTTCCTCACCCCAGACCGTATTGCCAGCGATCCTGCAACCATCTCCAACTGCAGCTTCGGTCCTGAGGGCACTAGGTTCTATGGCGGCAGCCATTCCGCTTCTCATTCATGCCCGTTTACGCATGCGGGTTCTTCAATGGACCCTTCAAGTTCAGTGGTCCCCTCTTTGTTCTTCTCTAAACGCTCCGATTGCGGTCAGCAGAGCGTGCAGGGACTCCCTTCTTTGGTGGCTTCTTTCTCCGGAGCCCCTGGCAGGGAGACCTTTTTGCGCTGCATTTCCCCGAGCCACAGTGACCACGGACGCTTCTTGCCTCGGGTGGGGGCATTCATGGGAAGATTGTCCAAGGCACGTGGAATCCCACAGAGACGTCATTGCATATAAATGTCCTGGAAATGAGGGCGGTGCTCCTAGCGTTGCAAGCACTTCACCACGTTCTTCCTTCAGGGACTATTGCGATTCAGACAGACAACATGTCAGTAGTCTGGTATATCAACAAACAGGGAGGAACCAGGTCTTACCCCCTTTGTCGAGAGGCCATGAGAGTCTGGGAATGGGCAATTTCCACCAAACGCTTTCTGGTAGCAACGCACATTCCGGGAAAGTCCACCATCCTTGCGGACAAGCTCAGTCGCACCATCCTTTCTCCACACGAGTGGTCTCTCAATCCTCAAGTAGCGAAGAAGATTTTTGCCGTTTGGGGCAACCCTGTTGCGATCTTTTTGCCTCTCCCTCAAACGCCAAATGCGACAATTTCTTCGCTCTGCTTCCCCACCAGGGAGTTCCCGAGATGCTCTGGTGCATGCTTGGCCTCCCGGTCTCCTTTATGCCTACCCTCCACTTCCTCTGATGCAGAGGCTTCTGCAGAAAGCCAACAGTTTGGGGAGCAGAATGATTCTCATTGCCCCATTCTGGCCTCGACAACCTTGGTTCCCCTTCGTATGGTCTCACAAAATCAATCCACCATGGATTCTGGATCCAATTTCGGATCTCATCTCTCACCCTCTGGGAATGTCAGTTCCCAATCTGCGGACCCTGAAGTTGACAGCTTGGCTGCTCCAGTTCCATCCTTAATTAGGAATCCCGGTATCTCATCACCGGTCAAGGCCATTTTAGTGGCAGCTCATAAACCTTCCACCAGGCAGGTTTATCGGAGTAAATGGAAGAGATTCTCTGTATGGGCAGTACAGAGAACTTTGGATCCTTTCTCGGCACCTATGTCATATGGATTTTCTAACAGACCTCTTTCATCAAGGGGCTAGTTCTTCCACGATTAAGGTACAATTGGCAGCTATCTTGCATTATCACATTGGTCATGACACAGCTCCCCTTATGACGGCGAAATTATGCAAAACATTTCTCAAAGGAGTTTTTTTGTTGAGGCCTCCAGTCAAGGAGGTTGTACCACCCTGGGACTTGTCTTTAGCCCTGCAAGCCCTTACTGCTCCTGCCTTGCAGCCTGCAGCTTCTACTGATTTAAAGTACCTTTCCTGGAAGACTGCCTTCCTGGTAGCTATCACTTCAGCCAGAAGAGTGTCTGAGCTTCAGGCTCTGTCGTCAAACCGCCTTACCTTTCTTTCTTCCTGATAGGGTGTGCCTCAGGACCAATCCTTCTTTTCTTCCAAGGTCTCTTCTGAATCCAATATTAACCAGTCAATCAATTTACCTGTGTTTTTCCCAAGTACTCAAACAAAGGAGAATACAAATTGCATTCCTTGGATGTTCATAGACAATTACGTTTTATATTAACAGAACAGCTGGCCACAGGAAATCAGATCAGCTGTTTGTCTCCTTTGCTAAATTTGCTCTGGGTAAAGCAGTATCTAAAGTCACACTATCTAAGTGGATTGCTAATTGTATTTTGCAGGCATATGACACTTCAGGCAGACCTGCTCCTCAGAGGGTTACGGCTCATTCTACTAGGGCAGTTTCCACGTCAGCCGCCTTTAAGTCCCGTGTATCATTGGATGATATCTGCGTGGCAGCTACTTGGGCCTCGCCTCATACTTTTATTTCTCATTACAAGGTGGATGTTGTTTCTAGAGGAAGAGCATCCTTTGGCTCAGCGGTGCTCCGGAACATCCTTCCATGACGGCCGCCCAAGATTCAGGTAGCTAGGGACTCTGTCCCACAGGTTGCAGACGAATGAAGTCTGCCTACTTCAGATTTAGAAGTTATGTACTCACCATAACGTTCCATCTGAGTAGGTGACTTCATTCGGATGCAACCATCCCCCCCTCCATCCCCCTGACCTTTATAGAGCGAGTATTTATGCTATTTTAGTGTACTGTTGACAGTATTTTGAGGCAAACTCAATCTGAGGTCAGTCAGGGCTTGGCAAGGGGTTATGGGTAAGAGGGAGGAGCTAGGAGCTCGGAGCCTAAGCTTTTGAATTGCCGGCTCGGATCCGAGGTCGGATCCGATACCCACAGGTTGCATCCGAATGAAGTCACCTACTCAGATGGAACGTTATGGTGAGTACATAACTTCTAATTTTCTCTCCAGTTTTTAATTGTGAAGAAAAATCTGTTTTAAATAATTTAATTTCTTCTGTTCAAGTCGCTATTCATTGTATACAGTGTGTGTATATGACTGTGTTGAGGCTTCTTAAAGTGCTGTGGACACTGGTACTGTTTTGAGGAGGTTTGCATGGCTGCTCCCTGAGAACCTCCCAGATGGTGTTAAAATGAGAATTTAAATTCTCCTGTGGATAGAGAATTAGTTTTTGGCCCCTTTGCTACAGAGGTAATCAAAAAGTGTGATGGAATGGGGTAAGTTGATACAGGGAGTCTCTCAGATTTTCCAGCTCCCCTCCCTTTCCAAGGAATTCGCTAACTCTTCATCCAGTTTTGGTAAGAAACAAAATAAACAGCTTTAACAAAATGAAGGTAAACAGATGTTTAAGAAGTGGCAAGGGGGCTTCTAAGAAGAATTCTGGAAATTGCCAAAAGCAGAATGACCATTTAAAAGATATTGCCCCCATCCCACCCCACTCCACTCCATTCTCGCAGACCTTTTTGTTTTTTTTTCCAGGGGGTGTAAATCTCTGCTTTTCTTTTTGACAACAGATAGTTTCAGACAAATGGATTATGAAGAACATTCATCAAGGTTACAGATGGAGTAGGAAGAAATTCCTGCTTTCCAGGTGGTGATTTGTCATACTCCAGACCAGACTCTCGTTTCCATTTGTCCTTTATCACAAGCTTAACCAGGGAGTGATAGAACCAGTTCCCTCTTCCTAGGTGGAAAAGGGACTTTATTCGAGGATGTTTTAGTAGCCAAGGAAGATGATGCTTTCTTTCATAAAACCTGTTTGTGGTGATGCCCAGGTTTAAATTGATGTCAGTTCACAACCTGTTGCCTCTTATTTCTCATTTAGATTTTCTTGCAACAGTTGATTTAAAAGATGCTTATCACGTTCTTATTCATCCAGACTTCAGGTGTTTTTTAAGGTATTATGTGCTTGAGTCACATTATCAGTTCTCTGCCTTCCCCTTTGAACTATACACTGCACCAAGAGTGTTCACAAAACGACTAGCTCCAGTTATTGCTCATTGCAGGCTGCAGGGTATCTGCATTTTTCCATATTTAGACAATTTGCTTATCTTTGCAAATTCTTTTTCAAAGTGCTAGGAATCTGTGTCTTGGGTGTGAGATCTCTTACACAAGCTAGGATTCCAAGAAAATATTCAAAAGTCTTGACTACTCCTCACAGGACTGTGTTTATGGGATGTCAACTAGCACCACAGTTCAGAGAGCTTTTCTTCTACAGGAAATACTTAATATGTATCTAGATCTATTTTTAGGGTTTTCCATTCAAACTTCAGTCACTGTTAGGGGAACACCTTGGCTTCTATAATTCTCATGATACCCCTGGCAAGACTCCACATGAGAAATAATCATCACCAGCCCCATTTTTCCCATTTTTCTACATGGGGTCAGGGTATTGTGTTAACTGTCGCCAACTCTCATGATTCAGTGCCTTCTTCAACACTCATGCCTGACTGACGCATATTTCCTTTCAAACAATCCATCACCTCTTTGCTGGATATCCTCACTTCCTACCCTCTTCTGTCTGTCACAAATCTTCCTCACCAGATTGTCTTCTGCTTTCTACTCAAGTGCCCAAACCACCATAATCTGTTCTTCTTCTTTTCTGCAGTTGGAGTTACTTTGGCTTCTGCTCTTATGTCCTCATTTCTTCGTCTGTCCCACAGTGTGCATCCTATCACCTTTCTCAGGCACTTAATTTCCGTCACCTCTAGCTTCCTCAACTGTTCTGCCTTTACTGCCCAGGTTTCTGTACCTTACAGTAGTACTGGTTGCACCACTATCTTGTACACCTTACTTTTCAGCTTCTTTAGCATTCTTCTGTCATAAATTACACCTGATACTCTATGCCAGTTGGCTGCAGCCCCTCTGATTCTAGCTTTTACCTCTTCATTCAGACTACCCTTCTCCTCAACTACTCCTTCCAGATACTTGAATCTGTTTACCTGTTCCACTATCTTCCCTTCTGTCTATATTCTTAGCTTCTTCTCATTTCCCCAATTTGCTGCCATTGCCGCCATCTTATCTGTGCTTAGTTTCATCCCATGTGCCTTCAGATTTGTATTCCATTCTCATATCCTTTGCTGAAGTTCTAGCTCAGAGTCTGCCTGTACTGCCACATCATCTGCATACAGTAGCTTTTTTAATCCACCCTCTCCATCCTGTTTGCTAATGTAGTCCATCACCAGTATGAACAGCAGTGGGCCCAGAGCTGAACCCTGATGTACACCCATTGGGAACCCCCTCTGTGACGCCGGACATTGTTCACACTTGTGTCATTGGGTCCTTGTACATAGCCTGGACTAATTCTACCATTGTTTTTGGGACTTCAAACCACCACAGAACTGCCCAGATCAGCTTTCCTGGGACCTTGTCATATGCTTTCTCCTAGTCTAGGAATGCCCAGTTGGACTCTCCCCTCATCTCTAGCTTCTTTTCAAGTATCTGTCTCAATGCAAACATCGGGTCAGTTGTGCTGCATCCTGAGCTGAATCCAAACTGCTCATCTCCCATCTTACATTCTACTACTCTGCATATCCGTTTATCAGTCGCCCTCTCTAGAACTTTCATGCAGTGTGATAGGAGTTTGATGCCTCTGTACTTCCCACAGTTGTGGATGTCCCCTTTGTTCTCGTACACTGGCACGAGTATGCTTATTCTCCAGTCATCTGGGATACGCCTTTCTCTCCACACTGCTATTAGTACCCTCAGGAGCCATTTCTTCCCTATCTCACCCAGCATCTTTATCATATATGCTGTGACCTCATGTGAGCCTGCTGCTTTCCCTGACTTTATCTTCCTTAGTGCTGTTCTTACTTCTTCTAGGGTGGGCTGCTCTTCTTATCTCATTGTAAGCTGTTTCTGGGGCAGTACAGCTTCTGTGGGGTTTTCTTCATTCAGACGCTGCTGGAAATACTCCTTCCATCTGTCTTTGATGTCCTCTGGGCTGGTGAGCAGGTTGTTGCTGGCATCCCTTATGAAAATACTCCTTCCATCTGTCTTTGATGTCCTCTCGGCTGGTGAGCAGGTTGTTGCTGGCATCCCTTATGAAAAGTGTCTGACTATCTTCTTTATCTTTCTGTCTTTGCCTTGCAACCTGGTATAGTTTCTTTGTGCCCCTTACTGAGTCACTTTCCAGAAGTTGGTACAGTGCCTCCGATGCCCTATTCTTTGCTATTGCAACTTCCTTCTTAGTTTTGTTGTTAGCCAACCAATAGTCTTTCCTAACCTGGTCAGTCTTTTCTTTCTTTTGATGATTTCCTGGACTTCTGCATTCCACCACCAGCTTTCCTTATGTATCTTAATTTCCATACTTGGCTCGGCCACATATCTTTTCTGTAGTCCTATCACGTGTTTTTTAGGTGCTGCCATTCTTCTTCAACTCCACCTATTTCCTCCTCTTCTTGAGGTGCTAGAGCCCTGAGTAATTCCTTGAACTGTTGTACTTTCTCTCCAGTCAACTTCCAGGTCTTCCGTCTGGTCTCTGTTGATCATAGAGCCTTCTCTGACCACTGCTTGCAGCTGATTTTGGCAACTAGTGGTTTATGCTGTGGGCCAACTCTTTCACTGGAGATGACTTTGCAATAATGGATTCTGCCCCAGTGCCTTTTCCTTACTAGGAGGAAGTCTACCTGATTGCATGTTGACTACTCTTGTATGTGATCTTGTGACTGTCTCTTTTTCTGAACCATGTATTGGCTACTATCAAGCCATTTGCCAGACAGAAGTCTAGAATGGCTTCTCCTCCTTTATTCCTGTTGCCCCACCCATGTGGACCCAGGCAGTCCTCATATCTTGTTCTGTCTGTGCCGATAAGAGAAAGATACAATGGTATCTGAAGTCTGTTTGGTCCTAGGACCAACACCCCTAGTTTTTTCAGTTCCCAGTGCTAGGGTTTGTTAGAAGGGAAGCCACTTGGTGGCGACAACAGATATCCCTAGAATCTAGGTCTCCCCTTCTCCCTCCCTCTTCCAAAACAGTCTCCACAGACAAATCAGACTTTGCTTGGTGAGGAGTTGCAGGCGGGATAAAAGGGCAAGATGTATGGGACACCGAGGACAGACAGAAGCACATAAATATAAAAGAGATGATAGTCCTGATCAAGGCAGGTTACTCCCTGAATCATCTTTGGTTTCTGGGACCTCCAAGTTTTTGCAGACATTGCCACAGGCATGTGGTACATCAACAAGCAAGAGGGAACCAGGTCGTACCCTCCCTACAGACTTGCCACATTAGCTTGCTTCACAGCACAATCTCACTGTACAGGCATACTACATTCCATTGGAGCAGAATTGTTTGGCAGATAAGCTGAGTAGGAAAAGGGGAGGCTCTCATAAATGGAAACAAAATTTGATCCATCTGTGGGGGTTCAAGTAGACCTCTTTTGACTCTCTTAAAAATCAGTTGGTAAAATTCTGCTACAGGAGGACTCCCTGCAAGAAGGCCTGGAAATCGGATGCCTTTTATTTTCTTTGGACATGAATGTTCCTATATGTTTTTCCACCCTTTCCACTAATATTCAGGGTACAGCTGAAGATTCAGAAGGAAATCCCGCAAGATCATTGCAGCGAACCCCTTCTGGCTTGGCCAACTATGGTTCTCCCTTCTTTTGGAAATGGCCAGAGGCAATTACCACAAGCATCCTCACAGACTGAATCTACTTTACACAAAAACAGGGGTGTTTTATACACTCCAACATCAGTAAACTTCGTTTTACTGCCTAGATAATATGGTCTTAATTCCCTTTAGGCATTTATTTACTGAGGACATGCAACACATACCAGTGGAGGCAAGAAAGCCTGCTACTAGAAAATCATATATTAGCAAAGGGAAATTATTTTCTATTTGTGCCAACAACATAACCAGCATCCATTTAGGGCTAGTTGTTTTCTGGTTTTACACCACTTGTGTGAGTTACTACCCTGTAGCCTTTGGTACTCTTCTATAAAGGTTAATTCATTGGCTATTTCATGAAGGTTTATTCGTTGGCTATTTCATGTCTACCCATGGATTCTCCTCTTGCAATGCATTCTCATGTCAAAAGCTTTTTGAAAGACGTTTTGCATAAGAGGCCTACTACAAAGCCAGTGGCCTTTCCTTAGGATCTTAATTTTGAGAAGCTAACACTTGCTCCATTTGAACCTGCTAACCTGGTTGAATTGAAGTTAGCATGGTAAACAGTTTTACTGATTGCTCTAAGCTCTGCAAGAAAGGCATCTGAGTTGGAAGTTCTTACTGTTAACCCAATCTCATTTTCCTCAGGTACAGGATTTCTTTCAGAACGAATCCTTCTTTTATGCTTAAAATAGTATCAGAGTTTATTTTAAGCAGCATTATCCATTTTCACATTTTCTTTCCTGAACCCAAAAATGAGGGAGAAAGGATACTCCATACCTTGGATGTTGACAACTCTTGTACTATTTTGACAGGACAAAATCTGATCTTTGGATCAGTTGCTCATTTGTTGTGAAGGTAAAAAGAATTGACAACCTTTGTCAAAACAGACCATTTCCAAATGGTTGTCTAAGGCTGTTACCTTTTTGTTACACTCACTACAAGAAAACTATTCCAGGTAGGGCGTTGGCTTCATTTAGCTGCATCTTGGTACTTTGTGCATACTTTTACAAAGTACTATAACCTTGATTCCTTATCTAGGTTTAGAACAGGCTTTGCAAAGACCATTCTTCAGGGGCTCATGAACTCTTCTCTTTCCACTTCTCAAAGCTAGGGTAATCTAACCATATAGCTAAAGCTACTGCAGCAGTTATCAATATATTGAACATAGAACAGCTGCATAAGTAAGCTTAATATAACAGTAGATGCTTGAATGCTCACTGCTGCAGTGGCTGCTCCCTCCCTCCCCCTTGTTTTTTTGGTGTGTGTTTTTTTTTATGCCAGGTTGTGGACATTTGTTTTTTGTTCCTAATGTTGTTGTTTCATGGCTTACCCTCCCTAGCTCTGTTGGCAGTCAAGTTTTGAAGAGCTTGATACCCAGACTTGTCTTTTAGTCAGCTCAGCTCAAGCTGCCTGACAGTGTGGGCACTTGGAAGGTACCCTGAAGCCCATGTAGGTAAGGTTACTGCAGCAGTGATCATTTGAGCATGTACTGTTACGATAAGTTTGCTTACAGTGCTGTAGATATATATATATATATATATATATATATATATGTGTGTGTGTGTGTTTGTGTGTGTATTTATTTGCTATTTAAAGTTAGTTCATAGGTGGTTGCTAGGCTTTTGTTACAAGCCATTTTAAGTCAAGCCAAGCTTACCCCAAATTTGCAAAAATACTGCTGACTTGTGTCAGTACACCAAGGAATTTTACTGTTATGATACAGGCTTGTAGGCATCAAGCGTTCACAAGCTACCCCTTTCCATTAGGGACATAGGTGCCAAACCAGCAGTAAAGTTGTGTTCACATACCTGCCCCTTTAACATATCATGTTTATGTTGCAGACAAGGTTTAGATCCTTAGAAAAGGTATTTTTGGTGCGGTTTGTTTTTTGAATCTGCAACAGTCCATCACTGTGGCATCATGGGATGCTTTGTAGACTAAGTATAGATTGTTGCACAACAGTTCGTATAAGACCACGTACAGGGCTAGGGCTTTGAGATGGTTTGCATATGACTTTTGTTTACTCCCTGTATTCTTTTTGAGTAACCACATTGATCTCTTAATCTGCTGGAAGTGCCTGGTCAGGTACATGTAAATGGTGCACTGTACTCTATATTGGCATGATGAGATTTAAGTACAACAGAACAATGACCTCCTTGGACCTGTATGCCATGCCCTTACTTATAAGTTGTACAGTGTAGAATAATTTTCTCACCTTAGTAGACGCATGGTGGTAAAAGGCCAGATCCCTGACCACTGCTTCTGCATTTAGGGGTGTATTATCAATGTGGTAATTTCCATGGGTGGCCATCTTTACAGAGGGTACCATTATGCATTTTTTCACTTTGAGTTTGTCTTAGTCTGTGGCTTTGGCAGCAGTTGTTTGTCTGCATCAGGCCCTCTTGAAGGATATCTGTGTCTTTAGGTGATGGAGCGATCATGCTTAGTTTGCAGTCGATGGCAGCCAGAGGACCTTGATGTTTGCCTTCACTTCAAAGAAGGAGGTACTGAAAAGGAGAGACCACAGCACTGATCACCGTGTGATTTCCACTAATGACTGACCTTTTTGTGGAGGTAGATTTCCCTTTCCAAACTTGTTTTAATAATTGTTTAAAAAATAATTTAAGAAATAGGTACACATACATTAATAGAAAATAATCATCATAATAGTTTTTTTTTCTGTTTTCCATTTACGCACATGTTGCACATTACAGGTTTTCTTTCTTTATAACAACTGTCTTTCAGTCCATTACATAAATTGCTCGGTTCCTGTCTTCCCTTAAACCTCACTCTTCCTCCTCTTTAACATTATTCTGTATGTATTTCCTCAAATTCCACTTATTTCCATATAATTTGCTCCTTCCTTTTTATAAATAGCCATCTTCCAGTTCTTTTCATCTCTCTTACAATATTCTGTTCTTCTCATATAGTTGGTTTAGATTTTGATTTCCATTTTTCTACTAATTGCTTTGTCGGGCAACAGAAGTAAACTTAATAAGGCAGTACTATAGCTAGACAATCCAGGTCCTGTGTCCCAGGTCAAAAAGAATCATTTCCTTGTTTACAGCCATTTGCTCCACCTATATTTCTGATGCAGTATTTTGTATGGAATTTATAAATCTGCTAATTCATTATTCTCCCACAAAGAGTATTGCAAGTTGCCTCTTTCTTTCCATTCACACCTTCAACATTTGCTAGTTACCTGAGGAAAAATTCTTTGTACAAGTATTTTTCTTATGTCCCAAGCAGACTTCAAGCACTTCTAAGAGCAAACATCCTAATCTTTCTGGACTTAGTTGCATACTTTAGAGCCATTCATATGTCCTCCCATTGTTTCCTTTTAAACTGCTTTTCCAGTCTCTTTTCCCAATCTTTTCTGTTTTCCTCTAGTTGATTCTTATAGTTATCATGCAATATTTTATCTGCCCTACTAATTATCCCCTTTTAACAGCAGCTTTTGTTCTAGATTTGACTAAACTCTACCAGAGCAGGTCTTTCACTTGGGACTGCCCTATTCTTTTCTGTTTGCCTTTACTCTGATAACAATCGTTGATAGGAAAGGCAGTCTGTAATCTTCAATCCATACTTCTTCTTGGCCTATTCCTACTCTATTACATTTTTCTCTCCAGTATTATTTGTGTCAGTACCTTTGTTCCTTTACCATTTTTCCCCAGTATCTTTCAGACCCCTGTTCCTATTTGCTGCACTCCTACTTGTAGTCATCCCTATTAATAAAATTTCCTTTCTACAGTCACGTTTTGGCTTTGTTCTTAAAATACTTTCTACAGTTTTATGAATATAATATGGTGGTAGCTATTCTCCTTAAGGATCTGCATCCAAAGTCCCACTTCTTATTTCTTGAGGTTCCTCCCATTTCATCATCATCCCTTTTAACTTTGAATAAAGACCTTCTGTTTGCATTATGTATATCAGCCTTAACTGTTCTACTCTGAAATACCCCTTCAACTCAGGTAATCGTAAACTTTCTTGTCCTATTGGGAAAATCAACTTATCCCACTTAACATTTATCCTCTTTTCCTCCTAGATAAATTCCTTCAACTCTTTAATAATTATTGTCCACAACTTCTCCTCTGGTTGATAAAAAATATGCCTGACCTGTGTATTAAACTAAAGGGATTAAGAATGTTTTCACTGCTTGTATCTTACTATACATATCCATAAACCTGAACTTCCAGTTTTCAGTTTTTGTGTTATCTTTTGATCTTATGTTATCCATGTCACTCTTACTCACTTTTGGGGTTATAGGATCCGACATTAGATCAGAGCTGGCAACTTTTCAGACAGATCCTAGGCTCGAGGTCCTCACACTCTCATAATTCCTTGTTGTCCTCTACCCCCCCCCCCCCCGATCTCATTTCCCGCTATTCACTTCAGACAGGTTTTCCTTGGCTCGGGTCTCTTCTGGGATAAATACTTAATGTTAAGTTGTCAATCTCGCCTTCATTCTTGCTGGATGGGTTTGGAGCCGATCCTCTGCTCCGACTCTGCCACTCTAAAAGCTCAAGAGCTAGTTCCACCGGCTCGAGGCTCCCCTATATCCCATAATGCTAGGCGCTAACTCCTCAGATCTCGTTTGCCGGTATAGCGATCGAGGTGCGTTCTTACCGGCTCAGGTTAGTTTTTGGGTATAGAAACTAGTTTTCTTAGCCTTTTTCCCCTTATTTTAAGTTAGTTTTTTACATACAGTTATTGCAGAGTAGTCTATCCATTCCCTGTTAATTTCCACCCCCTTTTTCCAAAATCTATAGAAATTTTCCCTCGAGCCTTAGGCCCAGTCCCTCCTTTCCTAGTAGTGAGTGACTGTGTTTTGTAGGGATTTTATTAATAATTATTTTTAACTTAATTTAAGTTAGTTTAATTATATTTTAAGTGTAATCGGTGTGTGTGTGTGTGTGTGTGTTGTGTGGTTACACTTTCCCCTTAGATATGTCTAAGGAATCAAAGGTCTCAGGCTTTAAGAAGTGTGACTCGTGCTGTCAGAAGATGTCTCTGACAGACGGTCACACTTCTTGTGTGTACTGCCTGGGACCTTTGCACCTGTAGGACTCGTGTGCTGTTTGCCATAGCTTCAGCCCTAGAGTCCTGCAGGAGCGAAAAAATAAACTCATTTTAAGGGGTTTATTGAAGCCTGAGGGTCCCTCGACTCAGTCATCGGGGAAACCCTCTAAGCCTTCCAGACCTTCGGCTCCAGCCTCTGAGCCGTCTTCTGAAGGTCCTAAGGCTGTTCGAACATTGGCTCCGGCTGGAGCCGATGAATCTCGAATAAAAGCCCCTACGGTGTCCTCGGCTCCGGCTGGAGCCGAGGAAGACATAGCTGAGTCGGCTCCGATCAAGTTGCCGGAACCGACATCTAGAAAACGGTCCTGTTCTCCATCTATCGGCTCCGTTCATTCGGCTCCAGCATCTCCTTTGCTGTCTGAACGGAGCCATAGATCCCACTCTTCTAGGTCTTCCAGGTTATCGGACCATGACCTTCAGAGAGTAGTGAGTCGACTTCTTAAGTCCAAGGCACTTGCCCAGATGCTTCAAAGTCCGACTCAACAGTCGAGAACGATTCCCTTCACTCAAAATGTTCCTCCTCTGACTCTTTTGAGTTCGGAGCCGGGACGGCTCGGACCCGAGACTGTGGTGGCGTCGGAACCGATACCTTTGTCTTCGGTTCCGTTGTCTGCTTCGATGTCTTCCTTGGAAGAATCTCGGCGCAGGACTTCCCTCGTCGGCTCCGAGGGGGCGAGTGGCATCGGACCCTTGTCAGACCCCGCTCTCCCTCTCGGTGCTTTGGCTCTGGTGAGTTCGGCTCCGACATCGGCCTCGGAGCCATCACTGTCGGTGCCGGGGGAGGTTTTTAGTTTTTCGGAATGGAGACCTCCGGCTCTGCCTGACAGGGGTGCCTTCGAGGTCATGAGGAGCGTGTTAGAACCAGGTTCAACTCCACAGTCGGCTCCTTCTGCCCTTCCCCCCATGGTGCCTCCAGTGATTTCCGCGCACTCTCTCATCCCCGGCCGTAGAGAGCCAGCTCCTCAAGTTTCCCCAGTGGGGATCTCCTCCTCTTCCGAGGCCTCTCCTGATCCTGTAGGAGAGCCCCCTAGGAAGAGGCAGTGCAAGAGGAAGCACATTGACTCCCCTGAGTCTGTCACCTCTGACACTGATTTAGAGGATTCTGAAGGTTCCCCTCGTTCCTCCTCTGAAGATGTCTCCTTTGTAGACATCCTTGAAATCTTAAAACAGAGGGGGAATTGGCCAGACCTCAACCCTTCAGAGGATGAATCAGTGAATCAGTGTATCTTGAGGCATTTGGCTCTCGCCCTTCCACCTCCTGGGTGTCCCCTCCCTTTGACCCCCTTATGCAGGTGGTGGCAAAGAAGGCTTGGGCGGCTCCTGATTCAGTGGAACCCACCCCCAGGCGACCATCAAAATTCATAACGGCCCCCAAGGACAAAGAATTTTTGACCAAAGGCGTCTCTGTTGATGTTATGGTGGTGGCTGCGGCCACCAAGAAGGAGTTAGCTGATCCTTCGGTGCCTGTTCATCTTCCTAACAAGGAGTCTAGGTCGATGGACAGGTACGGGAAGCAGATGTTCTCGTCAGCGACCTTTACTATGAGATCGCTGAATTACCTGTGTCATTTCACTCATCTTCAGAGGGATTTGCTCAAGGAAGCGAGTGAAATGTTAAAGGACCCAACAGCTGCGGGTTTTCAGGATAGGATGAACTCTCAGCTGGAAACCCTTAATTCTATAACTAACTCTTCCATGCGCCTCCTTTCATATGCGGCGGATGGAGCAAGTAGAGCGGCAGGTACAGGTGTAGCCTTGCGGAGGCATGCCTGGATGCGGCTATGTAACTTTGCGGACCCTTTCAAGGCGTCCTTCACTAATTCTCCCTTTGATGGATCATCCCTCTTTGGTCCTCAAGTGAAGGAAACCCTGACTAGGTGCGAGACTGATGGCAAAACTCTCTTTGCCGTCGGAGTCCGTTTTTCTACTCCTTCTAGACCTTACCCCAAAGGCCAGAAGGGTGGAAAGATGTGGTTCCGCAAACAGTCTCAAGGAGATTTGCCGGACGCACAGAGTCGATTCCCCTCTAGAGGCAGAGGGGGGAACAATAATAGTAGACGCCGTCCTAGAGGCAGAGGGGGCCCGCAGAATCAGGGAAGTCGAGAATCCTTTTCCGACAAGCCCTTTCAGCATCCCTGAGGTGTTGCCCGACTGTCCACCTTTGGAGGCAGTCGGGGGAAGGTTGTCACTGTACCCAGAAGCCTGGCTATCCCTAACTCAAGACAAGTGGGTACAGTCTATCATTTCCGAAGGCTACAGAATCCCTTTCCTTTTCATTCCGAAGCAATCCAAAAATCCCTTCCAGACGTTCCACCCAGTCAAAGGGAACAAGCAGCTTTAGAAATTTCAAAGCTGCTCGCAAAAAGAGCCATTCAACCAGTTCCAGCAGACCAAATAGGATCCGGAATCTACTCCAAATTCTTTTTGGTTCCAAAGAAAACAGGGGACTGGAGACCCCATTCTGGATCTCAGCAACTTGAACAACTTTGTCAAGAAAACAAAGTTCCGGATGGTCACGCTGCAGTCCATTCTACCCCTTTTGGGGCGGGACAACTGGATGTGCTCGATAGATCTCCAGGACGCGTACTATCACATCAGAATGAGTCGACGCTCCAGGAGGTTTCTCCGCTTCAGGCTGGGAACCAGTCATTTTCAATTCAGAGCCCTGCCCTTTGGTCTCACTACAGCCCCCCGAGTGTTTACCAAATGCATGGCAGTGGTAGCCTCTCATCTGAGACGACAAGGATTCCAGGTGTTTCCTTATTTAGACGACTGGCTCCTTACAGCCCCCACCAAGCATCTTTTACTTCTCGCCAGAGACTACACCTTTCACACATGCCAGGCACTAGGCATTTCAATAAACTACGAAAAGTCTGTCTTGTCGCCTTGTCGTGTTATTACCTTCATAGGTGCAAATCTAGACACAGTCAATATGTCAGCCAGACTCAGAGCAGAGAATAGCAGACGTACACAGGCAGGTCTCTCTTGTCTTGCAGAGCAACAAAGTCAAAGCCAGACTGATCCTGAAAGTCTTAGGAATTATGGCGGCGGCCATCCCCCTTCTACCATTAGCTCGCTTCCATATGAGAATTTTACAATGGATGCTTTTCACACAATGGTCTTACCAAAGGCTTCCAATGTCCCATCCTATTCGGATAACTCAGTCATGCAAGAATCACCTCTCTTGGTGGATCACATCTCCCCAGCTCCTCCTAGGAAGACCTTTCGTCCCTCCCCCTCCGGTTGCTACAGTGACAACGGATGCCTCCCTGGTCGGGTGGGGGGGGGGCATTACCAGGGCAGGACAGTCCAGGGCATGTGGCAACCATTCGAGTGCCACTTGCACATAAACGTTCTAGAGATGAGAGCAGTGCTTCTAGCGTTGCAAGCTTTACAAGACTCTCTTCCCAAGGGAACTATAGCAATTCAGACAGACAACATGTCTGTAGTGTGGTACATCAACAAACAAGGCGGAACCAGATCTTACCCCCTATGTCGAGAGGCTCTCGGACTGTGGCAATGGGCGATTTCTTCTCAGCGATTTCTGTTAGCAACGCACATCCTCGGGAAGTCCAATGTGATTGCAGACAGATTGAGCAGAGCTATTCTCATGCCTCACGAGTGGTCTCTGAAGAATTCAGTGTTGGCGAAAGTTTTTCGAAAGTGGGGCCGGCCTTGCTGCGACCTTTTCGCTACTCCCCAAAACAGCAAGTGCGACGATTTTTTCACCCTCTTTCCCCAACCAGGCCATCCCAGCAGAGACGCTCTAGTGCACGTTTGGCCCCCGGGGACTAATGTATGCTTTTCCTCCCTTCCCACTGATATCTCAGCTGATACAGAAAGCCATCGCTCAGAAAGCTTCCATGATCCTCATTGCCCCTTACTGGCCTCGACAGGTTTGGTTCCCATTTCTCCACCGTTATCTGTTGGAGCAACCTTGGCATCTGGACCCAGTTCCAGACCTCTTGACCCATCAGTCGGGTCAGTTGCACCACTCCCTTCCTTGTCTGAACCTCACAGCGTGGTTCCTCCAATTCCAACTTTAGCCAGGCTTCCTCTGATATCTCACTCAGAGATATCTTGATAGCCTCTCATAAATCTTCCACTCAGAAGATTTATCATAACAAGTGGAAAAGTTTTTCCTATTGGGCGCAGTCAAAGAATATAGATCCTTTCACTGCTTCCATTCAATCAGTTCTAGACTTTCTAGCCGAACTTTTCCATTCAGGTTCGTCTCCATCTACCATTAGAGTTCAGTTGGCAGCAATTTCGAACTTTCATGTTGGAGTCTCAGAGTCCTCCATTATGTCTCTCAAACTCTACAAAGCCTTTTTAAAGGGAGTTTTTCTCCTCAAACCACCCATCAGAGATCCTCCTCCCCAATGGGATCTCAACTTGGTTCTGATGTCCTTAATTCTTTCCCCCTTTGAACCTGCGGCTTCATGTTCAATAAAGTTACTTTTTTGGAAAACACTCTTTTTAGTAGCTATCACTTCAGCTAGAAGAGTCTCTGAACTCCATGCTCTGTGTTGTCGACCCCCTTATCTTGTTTTTCATAAGGATAGGGTGTCCTTACGTACTAACCTGTCCTTTTTGCCCAAGGTAGCTTCACTGGCAAATTTGAATCAAACCATTGAGCTTCCTGTTTTCTTCCCAAACTATTCTAATAGGTCAGAACAAAAGTTACACTGTTTAGATGTTCATCGCCGACTTAGGTACTATTTAGACAGGACCAAACAATTCAGGAAATCTGACCAACTGTTTGTTTCTTATGCAGAAGGAAGAATGGGCCTTCCAGTTTCTAAAGTGTCTCTCTCTAGATGGCTTACTTCGTTGATTACCCTAGTGTATGAGATAAGACATCAACAGTTGCCATCCAAACCCAGGGCTTATTCAACTAGAGCTTTAGCCGCTTCCATAGCTTTCCAAGATAGGCTGCCTATTGATTCGATTTGTTCTGCAGCTACTTGGGCTTCTCCCCATACCTTCATTTCTCATTATAAGTTGGACTTGGCCTCTAGAGACCGAGCCAACTTTGGTTCCACTGTACTCAAGAGTCTGTTCCGATAGGCCACCCGGGACAAGGTGCTAGGGATGCGGTCCCATCCAGCAAGAATGAAGGCGAGATTGACAACTTAACATTTAGAAGTTATGTACCTACCATAACGTTCCATGTTAGTTGTCTTCTTCTCGCCTTCTTTCTTGCGTCCCACCCTCCTTCCCCCTAGCCAGGACAGACCTAGAGGAGTTTTTCTTTGCTCCTTATGGAATTTTCTTGCTGGCCTTAGCTTTCAAACGAGATCTGAGGAGTTAGCGCCTAGCATTATGGGCTATAGGGGAGCCTCGAGCCGGTGGAACTAGCTCTCGAGCTTTTAGAGTGGCCGAGTCGGAGCCGAGGATCGGCTCCGAACCCATCCAGCAAGAAAGAAGGCGAGAAGAAGACAACTAACATGGAACGTTATGGTAGGTACATAACTTCTAAATTTTACACTTTCCTTTGGTATTTCTGTGTAGAATTTGAACCTTCTTACCAGTTTACTTAGAGTTTTAGCTTTAGTCTTGTATCCTCTCATCTCTTCTAGTTATTCTTATTCTTTCCTATTCAGCGTTTTGGCACCATATTTTTCTGTTTTAAAAAAAAAAACAAGATTTCTGTAGCCTAGGCTTTCCTGTCTTTTTCCTACTAGTGTTGCAGTGTTGTAGGTTGTGTTGTTGGCTGTCTCTGCTGGTTTTTTGACTTAGGTTTGGCTCCTTGTTAACAGTTTTGGTGTTCGCTTGGGTTTTGGCACTTGGTTTGTTTTTTCAGTATGTCTGACAAGCCAGCAGGTTTTAAAAGGGCATCCATGTCCAATTCGCATGAGGAGTGCCTCTATTATTTGGTCATCGACCACCAGGAGGTTGAATGCGACATTTGTGCCACTTTAAACCTTAGCTTGAGCACCACAAATTATTATTATTGAAAGGATTAGTTCGGGGGGGGTCTATTGACCCTGTTGCCAGCCAAGTCAGGTCCCTCTGACCATGAGGAAGGCTCCTTCTGTCTCTGGGTCCTCTTCCTCGAACAAACATAGGCTGTCTGATCCTAGCTCTTTGGGTCTACCCCCAGATCCAAGGCCTCCTCTTCAAGGTCTTTGGCTCTGAGGTCCAAGCAGTCTACTTCCGGATTGAAGGGCTCCGGATTGAGACCTTTGGATCCAAGCAAGTCAGGACCTACCACAGATCCAACCTCCTCGGATCCGAGGCATTCAGGTTCTAAATGGTCAGATCCTCAGTTGTCCTCAGATCCGAGGTGGACGGATCTGGGATCCATGTCAGATTCCACTGTCTTAACTGGGAATTCTCATTCGGGTTTTAGCATGGGGCAGCCTTTTGCAGCTCTCAGGCACAGAAGTCGATCTTCTGAGAAGCGTAGGAGGTTCTCTGGGTCCAGGCATGCATCCTTGGCTAGGTCTTCTGCCTCTTCTAGGTCTTCCAGGAGCTTGCTCCCTTCTTACATGGACAGGATGATGAGGTCCTTCCTTAAGGCTCGAATTGAGTTGGAGCTTCTTGCATCCCCTGCTCATCCAGCTCGGGGTCCTTCCCCTGCTCCTCTGCTTCAATCTCATCTGACTCGTGTAGTTTTGGACTTTCAGGCCCTGGGGCATGGTGAGAAGGAGACGGGGTTTCATAGAGTTTACTTTGTCTCATCTCCATCCGAGTCCCTGACCAGTTCTGCTCTCTCTCCCTTCCTTAGAGCAAACTGGGTCCAGGGCCTGACCATTCGCTCCAGAGTCTTTGGGGGAGGGGTCCAGATTTTTCAGACTGCTCTCTGCCTCTTGGTGCTTTGGCTGTCAACTGCTTGGGCCGGTATTGTCTGGGGGGGTCTTGAGGTGGTTGCATGCTCTGCTCCCTCTTCTCAGTTAGGCTTGCCCGCTGGGAGTGGGGAGGAGGTGCATCGTCCAGCCCTTTGGTCTTCTGGGTAGTAGAGAGATTTTCTCCTCTGGTAGATCTGCCTCCTCTGCTATCCAGGGTCCTTCCCAGCCGCTCAGAGCAGAACCTCCTCATCCTGATCCTGGTCAGCCCTCTCTAACCAGCCTTCAAGCGGGAGTTACCCCACTTGGGGTTCCGTACACCCCCCTCGAATGAGGTGCCCCTGAAGAGATCATGCAAGAGGAGGCACCTAGACTTTCTAATGTAGTCTGTCACTGAAGATACTTACCTTAATGAAGGGAGTGGGTCCTCTAGATCTCCCACTGAAAATTTCTCCTTCGGGGGCATCCTGGAGATCCTCAAATTGAAGGGCAGATGGTCACCCCAACCCCAGTCCTCTGTGGAGTCCGTGTTCCTGAAGGCATTCTGGATGGGGGACTATCTACCTCCCGGGTGCCCCAGCACTGACAGTCTCATAGAAACATATAGCCAGGAGGTCTTGGAAGGATCCGGATACTGTGGAGCTGTGACCAAACGAGCAGCCAAATTAAGTTCTCCGTCAGACAGTCTTGGTCCAAAGGCATGCCAGTCGATGCTATAGTGATAGCTGCTGCCACTAAGAAGGAGTTGGCAGAACTGAGTACGTTTGTCTATCCTTCCAGTTGCGAATCCCGGGCGATTGACGGATGTGAAAAGCGGGTTTTCACCTCAGCTACGTTCGGTCTTCAGGCGCGTAATTATTGGCACATTTCACCCATCTCCAAAGGGATTTGGTTAAGGAGGTCATCACTTCCCTTTCTGAGTTGATGCCTGCCGAAGACTTCAACAGAGCCTCTCCCAAGCTATCCACTCTTGTGTCCCTAGCTAATTCCTCGATGAGGTTGATTTCCAATGCTGCAGAAGGCACCTCTCAAGCGGCAGGCACAGGCATCGCTATTTGGTCCTTTGCCTGGCTGCACCTATGCAGGTTTGTGGAGTCCTTTAAAGGGTCCTTCAGCAATGCCCCCCCCCCCCCCCCCCGGAATCAAAGCTGTCTTCACCCAAGACTGGACTAGACAGTCAAGAGGTGAAGTAAACACTTGCACCACACCACACTCATCAGATAGTCCCTTAAAACCTACATCACTGAAGCACACACATAGAAACACAAAACACACACGTAAATTCTTGGAGGCTCTCAATAAATAATCTGCTCAAGCAACAGAGACCTCCAAAGCAGAAACGCAAGAAACCTCCACCCCCCCCAACACAACCCAAATGACACATAGCCCACAAACTTAGTGTGCCACTCAACCACAGCTCATAAGGCATAACAACGTACCCAACACTCTAGTCATAGGTGACTCTGTAGTCAGCCACACTGATGCTCTACTCACCAGGCTGAACAAGGAGAAAGTTACTGTCGGCTGCCTGTCTGGTGCCAGGATCCGCCACATAATGCACGCACTCAGTTCACTCCACAACAAGTAAAAATATGACTGTCATTTTCCATGTTGGTGTGAATGACCTGAGATGTACCTCCGTGGACTACATGAAAAGAGACATGGAGGAGCTCTCCGATCTTGCAGCCCAGGCAGGTATGACCTTGCCCCGAGTAGCATCTGCCATTACCCAGAATAATATCACAGTACATGGACAAAATGACTGACTTCAACAATTGGCAACGCTTCTGGTGTCATTCTAAGGAGATCCAGTATCTGTCTGCCTGGGATGACATGATTGACAGACCACGATGCTTTGCCAGAGATGGCCTGCCCCTTTCGCCCTTGGGATTCCAGATATTGGCTAAGGCTGTTGTCACCCCTATAGTGCGTTTTTTTAGGCAAGGTTCAAATGACAAATTCACCACCATGCCAGGTACAAGCAAGCAAAATCTGAGAGTAATGCTACTCAGTGCTAGAAATCTAAACCTCAAAATGCACTCACTCGAGGCGCTCTTTAAAATGGAGAACATCAACATTTGTGCAGTGACAAGAGACCTGGTTAAAGGCTCCAGAGAGCACCCCTGCATTACCAGGCTATAATTCATACCACACCTTTCGGCCCCCTAACCTGGACCGAAACACTAAAGGCGGAGGCGTGTCCATATTCATTAAGGATATCCACACCTCCAGGCTAGTTGCTTAGCATAATGGATCTGAGATTATCCAAGTGCAACTAACTCTGGGCAAGACCGCAATCCAAATTGTAGCTTGCTACAGACCCCCCACCATGCACCAGGATTCCCACTCCTCATTTCTTGATGCACTGGAAAATATTAGGGTACAACCCAGCACCCTAATAATGGGCAATTTCATCTACCCCACCATAAGTGGCAAAACTATTCATGTACCAACACTTTTGCTCAACGTTTTCTGGAATTCATAAATTCCAACGCCTTGGATCAACTTATCCACACCCCCACCAGGGGCAACAATATCCTAGACCTGGTCATTACCAACATGGGTGACCAGTGTTCCACACCAGAGGTCAGTTCCTCATTGGTCAGATCCAACCACAAGCTAATCACCCTAGACATCCACATCTTGAACCCCTCCCCCTATTAGGGAAACCACCGTAAAAAATTTCTCCAAAGCAAACTTCACGCTTCTTTAGACAGAAGTGGCAAACTTCACGACACCCATGCAGACGGGCAATAGAGGTACGACTGTTGAATCCTACACCAATGCACTTTATAAGCACTTACACAAGTTCATGGATCGTGCTATCCCTAATAGAACCAAGATGCTATCCTCCAACAAAGGAAGGTGGTCCCCTGCCATAAACAACTCTACAACAGAAGAAAGAAACTGTTGCAAAAAAGAGTAAAATCCTATGATTGGAGGAACTCGCTGGTCAGCCTCAGTAAGAAGCTGAGATTCCTCATAAAATCCTCCAAAGCTAGCTATGAAAACAAAATTGCCACTGATTCTAAAGACAACTACAAAGCATTCTATAGCTATGTCAAGAATATCAATGGCAGCACTAAGATCTGCTCGGAGTTACAGTACAATGGCAATAAATATACAGAGCAAACTGATATTGCCAACATCCTGGCAGATAGGTTCAGTGCTAACTTCACCCCCCTCCCACCCCTAAAGAGCCCATCTCTATACCGGAAGAATGCAAAGTTCCTGTAATCATGGATGCACAGGTAAAAAACACACTCTCCAAAGCCAAGAACACAGCATCCATGGGACCTGACAACATCCCAGGCTGTGTTCTACATGAACTACAGAATGAACTGGCACCCCACCTAAGTACCAATCTGAAGTTGTTAATCTTCTTCCTATTCATCACTGATGGGTTTGGTTCCGAGCCCTCAGTACCAAGTTGGCCTAATACCAAGGTTGCGTACACCAAAAACTCTTGAGCTAAGCTGCTACCCACAGTGCCCTTCTCCCAGTTACCTCAGATCTCGTTTGCCGTGCTTCCATATAGCAGCGTTTCACCGAGCTCCCAGCTAAGTATTGTATTTTTCAATTTTTCGCAGTGTTTTGTAAGTTTTTCTCTCAAACCCCTATATTTTTGGTTTTCTTAACTAGCTCTACCCACAGGTATTCTCTTCCTTACCATTGTTGATAAACGCCCTTCCTTACCTTTGTGGTATTCTTAAGACCATTGTTAGTATTTTCGTTTCTTTCCTCCTCAATATTTCCTTTTTGGTTTAGTTAGTCGCTTTTTTGGTATGTCTGAAAAGAAAGGGACTTCGGGGTTTAAGCATTGCTCTTCCTGCAATGGTAAACTCCCCAACAGTGATCTACATGAAGAATGTGTTTATTGTCTGGGGGTTCCACACCTAACTGTGAAACCTCCCTGTCAAGTTTGTGAGTTTCAGTCAGCGGACCCTGAATGAAAGAAAGAATGAACTTATTCTAAAAGACCTGCTTCCTTCTCCATTTTCTGAGGCTATTTCTGCGTTGGAGATCTCAACCCCTCCATCTATGCACAAAAAGCATCCTCATTCGGACCCTTCTTCACCGGCTGGTGAGAAGGGCAAGCCTCATAAGCACAAGGCCCTTAAGACTTCCACGGGGCACAAGATCACCTCCTCAGTTCCGATAACCTCTGTTCCTAGCTCTTCTCCACTGGTGTCCGCTGATATTGTGATGACTTCCACATCGGCGCCGCCCTCAGCACCAACTACTGCTACGGTTCCGACTGTTGTTTCAGACCCTACCTTATTGACTGCCATTAGCTCAGCACCCTCGGCCCCTATCTCCATTCTGAGATTTGTACCGACGACTTCATCGGAGCCGATAATGACCTCCACCCCAGCTATCACTTTGGCTCCGAGCCCTTTTCCGGCACCGATAGTTTCCCTTTTGCCTGTCTCAAAACCGGAATCCTCGGTGCTGACTTTTACTTCACCTCAGACTCAGTATTCCCCATTCATGGATCCCTTTGCTAGACAAGTCTTTAGCCCCTTTTTGGACCGACCTGACTCTCCCTCAGGCATGTCGGTTAGGTCCACCAGGAGCCCATCTGAATTGGATGTGGTGCGCCTGTTTGCTCAGCTGCTGACAGCCAGGGGGATTACAAATTTTCCTCGAACCCACCCTATTCCGGGCTTTGGGTCCATTGCCCCTGCAACTCCCACTTAGTCTCCTCCCTTGAACCCTTCTGTTCCGAGGCCCATAGCTCCGATGTCTGCGAGAGAAATCCTCTCCTCGGCACTGACAGTGACCTTCTCTGAGGCCCCTTTGGGTTTCTATTCCATCGGAACCATCCCTTCCTCAATCTCATGCTTGGGGGATGGAACCCTTGACTCCAGAGACGGTTCCGGTTGATTGATTGGCTCCGTCACTGGCTCTGGCAATGACTCCTGCCCCGGTTTTGCTTGAGGTTCTGTCCCGGAGAGCGGGGTGTGACCCAGATCCTGAGATTGTTTTCCTCGTGTCCGGGCTCCCATTCCTCTTCGGGTGGGCCTGCCTTCCGGGTGATGGAGAGGGTGCTTGCTTTGGGACGCGCTCCTCCTACATCAGACCGACCCCCCCCCCCCAACTCCTTCTGAGCTGCAGCTATCACAGGCCACCACCCCCAGGACACAGAGAGCACAAGCCTCAGGGTAACCTCCTTTCTGAGTCCTCTTCAGATGTTCCCACTGAAGATCCTCCTCGGAAACAGAAGTGTAAGAGGATACACATGGACTCCTGGAAGAGTCCCTCACTGAAGATACGGATTACGATGATGGGGAGGGATCCCCACGGTCACCCCCTGATGATGTCTCTTTTGGAGACATCCTGGAACTTTTGAGGCAGAGGGGCGACTGGAACCCCGCCAACCCTTCCTCGGAGGAATACGTATTCCAGCAGGCCTTCTGCTTTCGGCCCTCTGTTTCTTGGTTGACCCCCCCCTGCCAATGACCTAGTCAAGCTTATCATGCAGCAGACATGGAAGAACCCTGATACCATTGAGGCCATTCCCTGGGGACCAGACAAGATACTCTCCCCTCCAGAGGAACAGCCCCATTGGTCGAGAGGCTTACCAGTAGGCACTATGGTGGTGGCGGCTGCCACGAAAAAGGACCTTGCGGAGGAAAGTCCTGCTCTTCATCCACCCAACAGAGAGTCCCAGGCAGTGGACAAGTTAGGGAAGTGAGTTTTTGCTTCAGCAACCTTCGCTGTTAGGTCTCTAAATTACCTGGCACATTTTACAAGGCTCCAAAGAGATTTCATGTCTAAACTCTCTGGGACCCTCATGGGTCAAGTTTCGGATGGGGCATGTGATATAGTTGCTTCCCAACTTGCTTACCCTAGAGTCGATCTCCAACTCGTCCATGAGGTTGCCGTCCCACGCAACCGAAGGGGCAGCTAGAGCTGCGGGTGCAGGAGTAGTTATGAGGCATTACGCCTGGATGCGCATTTGTGACTTCGCAGACTCCTTCAAGTCTTCCTTTTTAAACGCTCCTATTGAAAGTCCACTTTGTTCGGTTCTAAATTAAAGGACACGTTAGCCAGGTGCGAACAGGACAGAAAAACCTTGTCTGCCGTTGGCCTACATTTTTCCAAGCCTCAGCACTCTTTCTCCAGGAACCAGAGGAGTGGAAAGATGTGGCACAAAAAATCTCAAGGCCCTTTCCATAGTGCACGTGGCGAAGACTCTCCTAGAGGTAGAGGGGGTTCCAATAATGGAAGAGGCCCCTTTTTGGGGCAGAGGGGGTCCTCGGAATCAGGGCTCTAGGGATTCTTTCTCCGAACAACCTTATCAGCGCTCCTGAAGCGCTGCCCAATTGCTTTCCTCTGGAAGCAGTTTGGGCTCGTTTCTCTCTGCACCAAGCTGCCTGGCGCTCTATTACAAACGATCAGTGGGTGCAGAGAATAATTTCCAGAGGTTATTACATTCCCCTAATCTTTTACCCAAGACCTCCGAAATCCCTTCCTGATGTTCCACCAAGTCAAAGGGAAGAGGCAGCTTCAGAAATAAGGAAGCTGTGTCAAAAACAAGTCATCCAACAAGTCCCCCCAGACCAGTGCGGATCCGTTTTTTACTCAAGATTCTTTTTGGTGCCA
The DNA here is from genome assembly GCF_019279795.1 of Protopterus annectens. Classification (NCBI taxonomy): domain Eukaryota; kingdom Metazoa; phylum Chordata; order Ceratodontiformes; family Protopteridae; genus Protopterus; species Protopterus annectens. The sequence continues at coordinate 1,376,199,230 of NC_056728.1, read as the reverse complement.
AAAAAACTGGGGACTGGAGGCCCATTTTGGATCTCTGCCAGCTAAACAAATCAGTTGTTCAGACCAAGTTCCACATGGTCATGATTCAGTCTGTTCTCTCATTTCTTTGGGAGGGTGTGTGGATGTGCTCGATAGACGTCCGGGATGTGTATTACCACATCAAAATGGACAAATGCTTCAGAAGTCTTCTTCGCTTCTGGCTGGGAGCCAATCATTACCAATTCAGAGCTCTGCCATTCGGTCTCTCGACTGCCCCCAGTGTGTTCATGAAATGCCTAGCAGTGGTGACCGCTCATCTGAGACTTCAGGGATTCCAGGTGTTACCATATCTAGACGATTGGCTCCTCTCCTCCCCTACCAAGTGCCTAATGGTCAGGGCCCTCCGCTACATCCTAGCACTGGCGGAGTTCCAAGGCATCACAATTCACTGGGAAAAATCCAACCTTCACCCCACCCAACAGTTGGAATTTATAGGAGCGATATTCAACACTCGAACCAGCCAAGTCTCTCTTCCTCCTCACAGACTTCTGAGAGTAAGGTTACTCTGTTGACGGAAGGTGTCTGCAAGGGAAGTTCTTCAGGCTCTGGGGTCTATGGCGGCAGCCATTCTAATTGTCCCCCTAGCAAGATTGTATATAAGAATACTACAATGGCTCCTTTTGTCCCAGTGGATATCCACTCTCCACCCCCGAACGCACAGATCCACATCACCAACTCCTGCAAGCAAGATCTCCTCTGGTGGATGAGAACAGATGAAAATCTCTGGTGACGCCCCTTCCAGACTCCCCAACACAATGCCACGGTGACCATGGATGCTTTCTTGGTGGGGGGGGGCACTTCCAGGAAAAGACAGTCCAAGACACATGGTCCAACCTAGAGGTCAGCTTGCATATCAGTGTCTTGGAGTTAAGAGCTGTGCTGTTAGCGTTGCAGGCACTTCATCCGCCCCTTCTGTCAGGAACAATTGCTGTCCAGTCAGACAATATGTCGGTCATCTGGCACATAAACAGGGAGGGACCAATTCCTATCCCTATGTCGCGAGGCAATGAGAAGTTGGCATTGTGCGATAGCTTCCAACCGCTTTTTAATCGCAATGCATATCCCAGGGAGCTCCAACGTGATTGCTGACAGACTAAGCAGATGCATCCTCCGTCCTCACGAGTGGTTTCTCAACCCCATCGTGGCAGAAGAAATCTTCAGCCGTTGGAGCCAGCCTTGTTGCGATCTTTTAGCCTCCCCCTCAAACAAAAAATGCAACAACTATTTTGCCCTCTTTCCCCCACATGGGGAGTCACTGAGAGACTCTTTGACTCGCGATTGGCCCTCAGGTCTCCTCTATGTTTATCCTCCGATACCTTTGATTCCCTTATTTCTAAGGAAAGCTATTTGGTTGAGAAGCAAGGTGTGATCCTCATTGCCCCTTTCTGGGCTCATCAAATGTGGTTTCCCTTCCTCTGACCTCACCTGTTTTATCCTCCTTTGATCCTGGACACTCATCAGGACCTGATATCTCACCCACAAAGGCTGGCTCCTCCAAATCTATCCACCCTCAAGCTGACAGCTTGGTTTCTTCACTTCCATTAGTCGCCAGCCAGGAAACTCTCTCCTGTTCTGTCCGGTGTTATTCTGGCCTCCCACAAACCATCCACCAGAAAACTCTACAGAGATAAGTGGAAAAGATTCGCTATCTGGTCGTATAATCTGATGCTAGATCCCTTTTCAACTCCTACAGCCACCATTCTTCACTATCTCTCTGAGTTGTTTAACAGTGGGGTGTCAGCCTCTACTATTCAAGTCCATTTAGCAGCTATTTCCAATTTCCATAACAGTTCAGATGGAGTCTGTCTTGTCTCCACCTGACTCTGCAAGACCTTTCTCAAGGGAGTTTTCCATAGTAGACCTCCTATCAGGCAGCCTGTAGAGACTTGAAATCTCTCCCAGGTTCTCCAGTGTCTCTCTCTACCTCTCTTTGAGCCTGTGATCTAAAATTCCTCTCATGGATGTCTTTGTTTTTTGTGGTGGTCACATCAGCAAGACGGATATCTGAGTTACAAGCCTTAAGCATCAAGAGCCTGTATCTAATCTTCCATGAGGACAGAGTATCCCTTCGTAATAACCCATCTTTTCTCCCCAAAGTGTTTTCCGACTTCTATATTAATCAGTCCATTGAGCTCCCTGTATCTTTTCCAAACTACTCAAACAAAGGGGAATACTGCCTTCATTCACTGGATGTACATAGACAACTACGTTTCTATCTACACAGGGCTAAGCTTTTTCGCTGATCGGACCAACTTTTCATTTCCTTTTCTGGTCCTAGATTGGGATGTGCTGTATCAAAAATTACTTCATCTAAATGGCTGACGCATTTCATTACCTTTGCCATATTCCTTTATGAATGAATCCAAACCTGATCAAATCACAGCTCATTCAACTAGGTCCATCGCAACTTCAGTTGCCTTCCATTCCAAGGCTTCCATGCATGACATTTGTGCAGCAGCCATTTGGGCTAAACCCCATACCTTCATCAAGCATTACAAATTGGATCTGGTCTCCAGGGGAAGAGCAGCCTACGGCTCAGTGGTTCTCAGGAATGTTCTTCCATAAGAGCCATCCAGGTTCTCCATGTAGCTTGGGATTCTGTCCCATCAGTGATGAATAGGAAGAAGATTAACAGCTTCAGATAAAGAAGTTATGTCTTACCATAATGTTCCATCTGAGTTAGGTTCATAGGTTTATACTAGGCTATCTGCCCTAAGGCATTTATAAGCCTAGCCCAAATTATTGTGGCTTACGCTTATATAAAAATAAAAAAAAAATGCCATTGGTTTGTTGTGCCTCTGTCCATCCACAGGTCTAGATTTCTCTTGAACAGTCAGCGGTTGGACATGGCCTTGTATGTCAGGCACATGTCACATCATTGGTCTGATCAACCTGGGTCCCCTTGTTGATCTTCTTCCAGTCATCACACCCTCCCACCGTCCCCCACCAAAGGCTCCTAGTGGATCTTCTGGGTCCTTGTGGTGTTTCAGGGTTTCTGAGCAGAGATGGCTTCCGTCTTTCTATTTCTTCTATATGTTGCATGCAAACTCGATCGAGGCAACTGGGAGAAGGGCACTGTGTGTAGCAGCTTAGCTCGAGAGTGTTTGGTGTACATGAGCTTGGTGTTAGGCCAACTCTGTTCCAAGGGCTTGGTACCAAACCCATCAGTGATGACTGGAAGAAGATCAACAACTCAGATGGAAAGTTATGGTAAGACATAACTTCTTTTTTTTATTCATAGCCTCACCTCAGGCTTTGTGCCCACTGAATGACGCACAGCGGCAGTTATCCCACTCCACAAAGGGGGAGCCACCACGGACCCCGGGAACTACCGTCCCATTAGCCTGACTAGCCTGGTGTGCAAAGGCCATGGAGCGTATCTGGTAATCTCCAACTCTGGACTCCAACCAGTTCAGGTTTGTAAAAGGTAGATCATGTCTTCTAAAGCTGATAGACTCCTTTGAAGTGGTCACCAAAGCTGTAGATGAGGGTAAGGTGGTTCACACAGCCTATCTAAATCTCGTCAAGGCTTTCGACACCATCCCCCACTCTGGAATTATAGATTAACTCACTGAACTAGGTGTAAATCCCTATGTCACAAGATGAGTTGCCACCTGGCTCACTGACAGAATCCACACTGTGAAAGTAGCAGACTCCAAATCCAACTTCAGACCAGTGACAAGTGGAGTACCACAGGGTTCAGTCCTGGGTCCTCTCCTGTTTGGTATCTACTTCTCTGAACAGGTTAACGGAGTTCGCAGATGACTGCAAACTAGGATCCATAATCGAAACTCCTAACGATGTGGACATCCTACAAAAGGGCCTCATTGAGACAGATGCCTGGTGTCAAAGCCATGGCCTCAAGCTCAGTGCCAAAAAGTGCATTGTCATCCCCTTTGGTAAAAACTCTGTACCCATGAACTACCACATAGATGGTAGTCTACTTAACACCAAAAGTATGATGAGACCTTGGGACACAGGTGGACAGTAGTCTCTCCTTTGATAATCACATCTCCACCGTAGTCAGGAAATCCTTCTACATGGCACACCTCATCACAAAAGGTTTCTCATCCAGGAAAAAAGAGGTAATTGTTCCCCTCTACTCGTCACTCGTTAGACCCATTATAGAGTACAATGCCCCTTTTGGTATGTAACTCACCACACATCTACAACAACTGGAAAGGCCGCACAAATACCTCACAAAGAGGATAACTGGCCTCAAACATATGCCCTACGCAGACCGTCTCAAAAAAACTCCAACTTTACTCCATTGCATATCACCTATTCAGAGAAGATCTCTGCCTATCATACAAAGCTATGTCATACCCAGAGCTGTTGGACATGCTCCACTTAAATAAATCCTAGTCCTTCCGAGCTACACGCTCTGGGGACCTAAACCTTGTCACCACAATAAACAGAATATGCTGGAGGGATAAATTCCTTTCCCAGAGACTTCCCATACTCTGGAACAAACTACCTGTCTATATCAAACAAAGTTCCTCATTAGCACTCTTCAAGAAAAATCTTGATGATTGGATGGGAAATGGGAAATTCACCCCGGGGATCACTTCTGTGGCTCTGCTTGACAGTAGCACAGGAAAATAATTTTCTTGGGTGGAGAAAGCCAGGGTACCTTTTTGACTAGGCTTATATAGGCCCTAGGGCCAGTAGTCTAGTACCTACCTATGAACCTATGATGGATCAGCTCTCTTCTGTCCATCAGTCAAAGACGCATTCACCCACAGTGAGCAAGAAGGGAAGACTTTGTTGGCTGTGAGAATTCAATTTTCTAGCCATCAGTGGTCCTTTCCTACGACACAACAAGGAACTAAGAAGTTATGGTAATGAAAATTGCAGTCGTCTTTTCAAGAGGCTCAGGATGAACCCTCTTCCAGAGGTTGGGGGAGAGGGTTGAATGGCAGATGTTGGGCTAGAGTCAAAGGGGGTCTGCAAAAACAGGCCAGTAGGGAACCCCCCCTCTTAAAAGCCTTTCCAGCACTTCTGATGCATTGCCCAACTGTCCTGCTTTGGAGGCAGTCGGGGGTCAGTTGTCTCTGTACCCTTTGGCCTGGGCAAACATCACAAGAGGTTGATGGGTGCCAAGCATTATTTCCCAGTGATATTTTATTCCCTTTTTCCCCAATTTCACCCGCCAGCCAGGAAACTTCTCCCTGATGCGCCTCCCCCGCCAGAGGGAGTTAGCTCAGCAGGACGTTCTCAAGCTTCTTCGGAAGAGAGCCGTCCAAGAGGTCCCCCAGAACAAAGAGGATCTGGAACTTAATCTAGTTTCTTTTTGGTGCTAAAGAAAACAGGGGACCTACATCCAATCCTGGACTTAAGTGAGTTTAAGCTGTCCATCAAGAAGTTCATATTTTGGATGGTCACTGCTTATTCCATTGTGCCCCTTTTGCACAGGGATGAGTGGATGTGCTGTGTGGATCTCCAGGATGCATGCTATCATATAAAAATCGACAGGTGCTCCAGGAGACACCTCTGCTTTTATATATGGGCAAATCATTACCAATTCCGGACCCTGCCCTTTGATCTCACCACAGCAACCCCCCCCCCCCCGGGTTTTCAGACTGCAGGGATTCCAGGTGTTTTGTTACCTCGAAGATTGGCTCCTCACAGCTCCCACAAAGCATCAGCAGGTTGCAGCAGCTCAGTATCTTCTTTGCCTGTGCTAGGAATTGCAGTGAAATTGCCGAAGTCTAATCTGATTCCGATCCAGCATTTGGAGTTTTTTGGCATCCAGCTAAACACTGTGAACAGAGATTGCATTGTTATTTCTCAGGCGTTTACAGCTGATCAGATCTCAAGTTCAGTGCTTCCTAGATCTCTCGTCCCCACGTCTGCCATATTCTCAGAACTCTAGGGTCCATGATGGCGGCAATCTAGCTAGTATCATTGGCCAGGTTCTGCATGAGGGTTCTACATTGGATTCTAGTGGTCCAGTGGTCTTCATTGTCTTGTCCAATGACACCCTCCAGCCGCCTCACTCCAGTGTGCAGGTGTCATCTTCTTTGGTGGCTTCAGTCTCCTGATCTGCTCGAGAGCAGATCCTTTTCCCCTTCCTCCTCCAAGTGCCAAGGTGACCACAGATGCTTCCCTGCTGGGGCAGGAGGGAGCATTCCCAGGGAAAGACAGTCTAAGGTACATGGTTCCCCACATGGACCAAGCTGTACATAAATGTACTGGAGATGAGAGTAGTTATTCTCTTGTTGCAAGCCTTCTAGGACTGCCTTCCTCTGGGTATCTTTGCAGTGCACACAGACAATGTTGTGGTTGTGTGGTATATCAATGAACAAGGAGTCACACATTCTTATCCGCTTGTCACAAGGCCATGAGAGTGTGGGAGTGGACATTGTCATCGAAGAGCTTTCTCCTAGCATTGCACACTCCCAGGGAGACCAATGTTCTGGCAGACAAGCTCAGCAGAGCTATCTTGAGTCCTCATGAGTGGTCCCTGAATCCCTCAGTGGCGAGAGAAATCTTCCTGCACTGGAGTCAAACGACCTGCGATCCATTTGACTCCCCTCTCGATCACAACTGCAGGGCTTTCTTGATCCTCATTGCCCCTTTCTGGCCTTGGCAGATGTGGTTCCTCCTCCTTAGGTCTCATCTGAAGGTGCCTCCTTGGATACTGGATCTCCTCCTGGATCTGATATCTCACCCCTCTCATCTTTCAATCCCAAACCTTCAGACTCTTCATCTGACCAGGCTTGCTTCTCCCATTAGGAATATCCTTATAGCCTCTCAGAAGGCTTCTACCAGAAAGGTCTATGGTAGCAAATGGAAAAGATTCTCAATTTGGGCCAAGCAATAGAAACTGGATCTCTTTTCAGCTTCCATTCCAGACAGTGTATTTTTATCTTCTTTCATTAATGATGGAGCCAGTTTCTCCACTATTAAGCTACAACTGACGGCCATCTGTAATTTTCACGTAGTGAATAACCTACTTTTTCTTCTTGCCTTTGTAAGGCTTTTCTTAAAAGGTGTCTTCCTCCTTTGGCCTCCTGTCAAAGATCCCTCTCCTCCTTGGGACCTCTCATTTATGCTGCAATTTCTTACACATAGTCCTTTCGAGCTTGCTACTTGCTGCATTGTTTTTGTCTCGGAAGACTGCCTTCTTGGTGGCTATCACATCAGCAGGGCAAGTTTCTGAATTACAGGCTCTCCCCATCAAGCCTCCATACATGATTTTTCACAGAGACAGAGTGACTGTCAGGACTAATCCCTCTTTCATGCCCAAGGTAGCCACTGAGACAAATTTGAATCAAACCATTCACTTGCCGGTTTTCTTTTCTGACTGTTCAGTAAAGGAGAGTATATGCTGTACAAACCTGACGTACACAGACAATTTAATTTCTGTTTAGACAAGACAAAGAGCTTTCACAAATCTGACCAACTGTTTGTGGCCTTCTCAGTTAACAGACTTGTGTTGGGCAGTGCCCAAAATTACAATTTCTCATTGGGCTTCTCAGTGTATTGTTTGCAGTTTATACCTCAAAGGGATTGACTTTACCATTGTCTGTCAGAGCTCATTACACTAGATTTGTGGCTGTGCCAGCTGCCTTTTTAGCCCGACATTCTTTAAATAAGATTTGTGCTGCAGCCAGTTGGTCTACTCCTCACACCTTCATTACTCATTACAAGCTCGACCTAGTGTCCAGGAGCAGGGCTTCCTTTGGCTCCATAGTTCTTCAGCATGTCGTTCCGTGAGGCCTCCAGGATTGTATGGTAGCTAGGGACTCTGACCCTAAAGTGAGGAATAGTGAGATAGATAACATCAGATAAAGAGTTATATACTTATCGTAACTTAGCATCTGTTTTATCCTGTATCACGTCTATTCATCACTATCCCTCCTTCCTTCCCCCTTCCTGTTGGATCTAGAGGAGGTAGACGTGTGCTATCTGGTAGTTCTGGTCTACTCTGTCTGTCTCCTGGTTCTGGGTTAAACTCTTTATGAGGAGTTAGAGGGCAGCAAGGGATTATGGGAGTGGGAGTAGCTCAAGCCTAGGATTTGTCTGAAAAGCTGCCAGCTTGGATCCGATGTCTGATTCTACAACCCCAAAAGTGATGACTAGTGACATAGGATAACACAGATGCTAAGTTATGGTTTCTACCCACATATTCTTAGCTGTCATTACAGAAGCCTTTTTAATCCATATTCCTAAGTACTTCATCTTATTTCCCCACAAACATGGGTATTGATGAGCCAAGTCACGATGGGTACATAGTTTATAGGTATAGCCTTTGTTTTATCTTCAGTCATTTTATATCCTGAAAAGACTTGAAATTCATAGGTTCATAGGAGGTTACGAGGCAACTGGCCCTAGAGCCTTTACAAGCCTAGCCGTGTTACTCCCACGTATCCTCATTTGTTCTTTTTGGGTTGTTCACAGTTCACTTTTATGAGCAGAGCAGGTCTGTGATGAACACCGGCTACCTCTGTCCATGAGGAACATGGGTCCCACCCCAGGGTGAATTTGCGGTCTCCCATCCAATTATCTAGGTTGTATTTGAATAGGGTCAGTGAGGAGCTCTGTTTTACATGAATAGGAAGTTTGTTCCAGAGAAGCAACAGTCTCCGGAAGAAATATCTGTATCTCCAGCATGTTCAGTTAATGTCACAAGCTAGGTTGAGGTCCCTAGAGTGAGTGACAGTGACTCTTATGCCATTTCACTTACGGATGTGAAGCATTTCCGTTTAGGGAAGGATTGGAGTTTACCCTATAGGCTAGGCACAAGTCATCTCTCTGCAGCCTGTGAGATGCAGAGTAATGTGGCAGGGTTTTCAGCCTGTCCACTTAGTTCATGGTTTGGAGTCCCTGTATTTTCTTAGTGAGAAACATCTTGAGGTCTCAAGCTGCTTCAGGTGTCTGGTGAGGTACATGCAAAAGGGTGCATTATACTCCATTAGTGGTCTGATGAGGGTCAAGTGCAGTAGTTAGAACATCCCTTGACCTGGATGCTATGCCCTTGCTTATAAGGTGCGCTACGTTAAAGGCTTTCCTTACCACTGTGGAATTATGGTAGTCAAAGTTGAAATTGCTATCAACCTGTGTTCCCAAGTCTCACATCACTGGGTTGGAGCTTAGGGGGTGCTGTCAATGTTGTAATTTTGTAGGGAATTCTGTTTTGCCAAAGGGAATAATAATGCATTTTTTTGCATTTAGTTTTACACCACGACGTTGGCATCAGTCATTTGTTTGTACTAGCCCTTCTTGTAATATGTTGACATCGTTGTGGGGGCTCAGTGATTGCTTCCAGTTTACAATCATCTGTGAAATTGGTGAGCCAAAGGCCATCTACTTTGGCCTGGACTTCTGAGAAATGGATGCCAAACAGGCATGGGCCCAACACAGACTTCTGTGGTACTCCACTGGTGACAGGTCTTCTGGTAGAGGTGGAGTCACCAATTTTGTCAGTGTGTGTTCTGTCGGTAACCCACTTAGCTACTCAACTTGTAATGTAAGGGTTAATCCTTATCTGGAATAGTTTCTCAGTGATGCTAGAGTGGGGAATTGTGTCGAAAACCTTGGCAAAGTCTAGATGGGCTGTGTGCACTGTCTTAACTTCGTCCATGGCTTTGGTGACATTTTCAAAGAAGTCTACCAGGTTTAATAAGCATGATCTGCTCTTAAAGCCTGGTATGGGTCCAGCATTTAGAGGTCGCCTATGTCCTTGTTAAGGTACATGAGTCTTTCTATGGCCTTGCAGATGAGGCTAGTTAGACTTATGGGTCTGGAGTTCCCAGGGTCAGTTAATGGCCCTCTTTTGTGTAGGGGATTACTGTTGGTGTTGTACATTTTGCAGGAACATAGCCAGTTCTCAAGCTATGATTAAAGAGAATGCCAAGTGGGTCCGGTAGGTCTTGTTTTAGATTAAGTAAACAAAGTGGGATATTATCTGGTCTCATTGAGGCCGTGTTTTTGGCATTGGTGAGAGCTGAGATGACCTGTTCCCTAGAGCTACTAGGCAGAGGGCTGGTTTGAGGTATGCTTTGGGATATGGTAGGTGGGGATAGGGGGATGAAGTTTGCACTGAATCTGTCAGTTAGCAGGTTGGCGATATTTTCCAGTGTAGTATGAGTGATCCCATCTTTAACTAGTTCGGCACATAGCTGGGCATTCCCTTTTAGACTTTGAAAGTAATTAAAGAATGCCTTATGATCATCTTTGGCTAGGGATGTGATTTTAGTTTCATAATTTGCCTTAGAAGACTTTACAATGTTTCTCACTTCCTTGTTTAGGCTTTGGAGGGAACTCTTCCTCTGCAGAGTGATATCCTTCTTGGTTTTGGACAACAGTTTCTTCCTCTTGTTAAATGATCTGTTTATACTTGAAGTCCACTGAGATGTTTGTTTTTTACAGAAAGACCTGGTTTGGATCGAGTCAGGTTCAGGAGAGTTTATGCAGTCACCTAAGTGCTTGTACAGGGCATTTGCATACACTTCTGCATAGTGATTATTGATGTCTGCAATTGCAGGTGATATAAAGCTTTTTATACAATCGCTTAATAGGCTGTAGTTAGCTTTAGTAAAGTGTAATCATTTTTGTTCCTGTGAGGGTTTAACTTCAGTAGTTACGTCAAACGAGATTTGTGGTCTGACCTAACCAGGGAGGGCATCATGCATGGGGAAGTACAGAGACCCTCCAGGTTGGTGAGTACTATATCCAGAACATTAGAGTTCCTAGTGGGGGTGCAGACTATCTGTTCTAGAGCATTTGTGTTAAAGTCCAGGAACCTCTGGTCGAGTGTGTTTTTACTCGTGTATTTTTCCCGCTCTATGGAAGGATAGTTGAAATCACTCATGACTAAAGTGTTGGGCTGTATGGCGAGGGATTACAGTAAATCGAGGTAGGCATTGTGCTCAATGATGTGGTATGGTGCTTTCCCGATAGTTATTTGGACATGGAATAGTTTGAGAGAGTAATGCTATTTGACCAGTCTTGAAGTGTATTTGGTTTTAATGAAGATGGACACACCTCCGTGTTTGGTTCCTTCACGCTCATTTTGAGGTCTGAATGTGTGGAAGGCATTGTAGCCTTGCATAGCTGGGATGCTCTTAGCAGCCTTGAACCATGTCTCGGTAACTGCACAGATGTCAGTCTCTCCAAGGTGAGGAATGCTTCCAGGGAGTGCAGTTTCATGTTTAAATTCCTAGTGTTAAGCATGACCCTGCGTTTCTCTGTTAGATTTTGTTACATTGGAAAATTTGATACTGCTTAAAAAAGGCACTATGGTGGAGGCATTGGCCTTTGCCAGTATTGGAAAGCCTAAGGTGGACAGATGTCAACCATCTGTAGCAAAGCGGCGAGGTCTGTCTACTGTATCCTCCCAGGCTGACACCAGAAGCTAAGCCAACTGTTGAAGTCTATGTTTTTTGTTTATATTGTAGCATCATCCTGGGTGAGGGTAGGATACTGCTTTAGGGCTAAGGACATACCTATCTGACACATAATCAGAGAGTTCCTTCATGTCTCTGTTCATATAGTCCAGAAAGGTACATCTCAAGTCATTCACTCCAACATGAACTATGACAAAGTCATAATGGTACTTGTTGAGAGACTGGAGTGCATGCGTGATTTGTCAGATCTTGGCACCTGATAGGCAGCTGACCATAACCTTCTCCTTGTCCAGTCTGGTGAGGGGGACATCTGTGTGTCTCACTATGGTGTGGCCTATGACCAAGACATTTGATGTGTTTTTCCTTACAGGCTTAGTTGTTGAGACACAGGTGTGTGTGTTGCTATAGGTAGTGGTTTATTTTTGCTTAGTGGTGAGTGGGGGTGGTGTGCATTTGGGAGGTCTCTGTTCTTTTGGTAGGCTTTTAATGAGTACCTCCGCATATGTAAGTTTGTTTTGTGACCTTATTTTGTGTGAGAGATGAAGTTTGCATGAGAGGCAAAGCATGT
>NC_056728.1:1376174769-1376179769 GCF_019279795.1 Protopterus annectens | reverse complement strand
GGATGGGGCCTTTGTGGCACCCATGACTACACCTTATTTTGCTTGTGGATTATTTCTTTGAATGTGAAGAAATTGTTCTCTAGCACTAGCTTGCTAAGGGTGCAGAGGGTGTCTGGCCTTTCTTGTGCTGTGCCTGTGTTTAACCAGGTATCTGACAAACTCGATCCCTTCTTTGTTAGGGATGCTTGGATACAGTGCTACAATATCTAGTTTGATCAACATATATTTTTCTGTGTTGCGCTTGTCAGTCTGGATCCTGTGGATTTCTTTCAAGAAATCCCAGGAGTCCTTGAGATAGTACCTAGATGACTGTACTAAGGGATAGAAGTAAAAATCTAGGAGTTCAGATATGAACTCCGTTTTGGTCCTTTTTGATGAGACTATGTGTCTCATGGGGGGGGGGGTCTTTTGGATCTTAGTGAACCTCTGGGATTCCAAAGAGTCTCCCCACTGTAAGGTGAGTCAGTAGCCATAAAATCTAGTTCTTCTTCAGAGATTTTCTTTTGGTATGCCAAGTATAGCAGGGTACCTTCTATTGCTTTGAACCCATGCAGTACTTGTTCTTTGCTGACTGTGCTGTAGTTGTCTTCGTTAGCAAGAATTTCCAGCATTATTTTATTATATGCTGTCTTGCACATGACAACTATGCCTACTCATTTGTCTGCTTTGAGCACTATTAGTTGCTCTTTTTGGCAGAGTCTGTGGAGGGCCTGTCGCTCACTGGGGTTCAGATTTGTATTTCTGGGTGGGGGTTGTTTTTGTAGCAGGGATCCGATTTCCATTTCACACACTCTGGAGAAAGCCCTAATGTGCGTATTTAGTGTGGGATTTATTGTGCTTTTTCTTTTCAGTACAGCGGTTTCGTACTCACTGTCTTGGCTGTCTAACATTTGAGGTTCTGAGCTGAGGGCTAGTGTACTTTGGTCATTACTGCCTGGAGGCTCAGGTGTCATTGGCCTGCTAGCAGGGGTTACTGGTGGTTCTATTCTGAGTTGGTTTGAGTTTACTGCTGTAGGTGCGCCTACTACTGCTTTGAGCTCCTCTTGTATGTGGGTTTGCTTTTTGTGATTCTGTACTGCCAACTTCCTGGTTGAAGTACTAGTATTTGCCTCTGTGGGTGCTGCATTGATGTGGCAGTTGGAGTAGGCATTTACTGTAGTAATTGTGTTGCAAGTACCCTGGTTAGTACAATGGTTAGTGAAATCTGTTCTTTTGGTGATAACATGCTCAGTCATCATGTTTGCATTTTGTTTTCCGTATGCATTGAAAGGTTTATTTACAAAAGCATACCTTTCAGATTGAACATCAGCATTTTTATGTTCTTTTGTTTTGTTCAGAGGGTCGTTATTTGTATACAGTTGGGTGTCGTTGCGGGAACTGCATTTATTTGGCAGTCAGCGATGGCATCAACACTTGAGGTTGTGGTTGTGATCACATTCTTTTTAAAAAACGTTTTATTTAACACATTTTCTCTCATATTGATTGTTCCCTGGTAATCTGCATTAACATTGTATATCTCTGCACGGTGTTGTGCGCTCATGCTAGCTTGCATAGTTGGTTGCTGAGTCTTGCCCCTTGCTACGTTCATGTAATGTTCTGCGTTTCTTACATCACCATGCGTGTTGAACACAGATACAGTATTGGCGGTATTGCCAATATTAGTGTGCGTGTTTGCCTCACTTGCTCTTGATAATTTTGCAGGTAAAAATATGCATTGAAAACAGAAGACGAACAACTATCATTTATAGGTCGAGGATGCATTGGTTAAAGAAGAATATACATTGGTTAAAGTAGACGAACAACTGTTTACATGCGAGCATACTTTTATTTGTATACCTACTCTAGGGTTATCAGCACCATTAAGGCTTACAATAATATTGGTATTGACATTTGCATTAGACTCTATATAAACAAATTGTGCATTACTTTCTTGTATGTTGCTTTCACGAACACCATTATTGTTTGTTGCGCCTTTTGTTTTCAAGGTGCAAGTATTGTTCGTTTTTTTTAATTATCTTAGTCTCGTGGTTTCTGCTGCCATGTTTTTGACATTATTACTGCGTAGGACTGTTGTGCTAGTTGCTGTGACAGATTTAACGGCATTAGTGGCTGAATTACTGTAACCTCCTGCCCCTTTGGCAGGTACTATTGCATTAGCATTTGGCTCTCTATTAACCGAACAATTATTATTCTTTGTACGAGACCTCTAGAATTATATCCATCATTTGTTATTGCAGAAACATTGGCAGAAAACAGAATTTCAGAATTAACATTTACATGTGTATTGGTAACCCTGGTAGCGTTATCGGCTAAAGAAGAATTAGTAATTACTTTAGAGCCACTGTTTGCTGTCTTAAGTACTTTTTTCCCGTTGCATGGCCTCGTGGTATCTACCGTCATGTTATTCTTGTGCAGAATGCACAGAGTTACGGTGCTGGTTGAAGGGACATTCGTGGCAGCGTATGTGGTTGTTGTTTCAGTGACTCTGAACTGTTGCATATTGCTTACTTCGTCCGCCTCGTGACTGGCGACTATTGCTGTGCTGTTTGTGGCTACGCTGTTACTATTAACTACACCGTGATTGAGGCTGCTATAAGCATTGATGTTAAGTTGTCTTTCTCACCTTCATTCTTGCTGTTTGGGATCGGAGCCGATCCTCGGCTCTGACTCTGCCATCTTCAATAGCACGCGAGTTGTTTACTGGCTCGAGGCTACCCCTTATCCCATAATGCCTAGTGATAGCTACCCAGATCTCGTTTGCCACTTAAGCTGCGAAGGTGTCATTTTTCTGGCTCAGGCTCGATTATTTAACTTTTTGTGTAAACTTTCTAATATCTTTTCTGTTTTAGAGTTAGTTATACGTTTTGTAGTTATATTTTCTATAGTCTCTACCTTTTTTGACAGAACTCGTTTAAGTTAGAGAGTTCTCCACCCCTCCCCCATCCCTAGGTTAGCCGTTTAATTTAGAGGCTCTCCTACTTTTTTTCCCCCTTATTGTAAAAAAAAAAAATATATATATATATATATATATATATATATATATATATATATATATATATATATATATATAATATTGAATTATATTATATCTTTATAATATTGAATTATATTATATCTTAGATTTCCTTCATAGTTACAGATAGTACTGGTGTGTTTTGTCTAGGGTAGTACTGGTTTTTTGTCTGTATTTACTGATTTAGTCTTCCCTTTTTTGGTACAGTCATATCTAAGGTTTCTGGATTCAAGAAGTGTGACTCATGCTGTCAGAAAATGTCTGACAGATGGGCACATTAGTTGCGTCTACTGTTTGGGCACTCTTCACATGCAGGACTCTTGTTCTATTTGCCACGCGTTTAGTCCAAGAGTCCTGCAGGAGCGTACGAACAAACTTTAGGGGTCTGTTAAAACCCCAGGATTCACCGGCAAAGAGTTCACAGCCAGTGACATCCCAAAAATCCACTAAGCCGTCGGCTTCACCCTCAGAGCCGACTCCTGTGCAGGATTTATCTTCTAAGTCGGTTCTGGCTGGCACCGACAAGAAAACCTCCCCGTTGGCTCCATCGGATGTTTCGGAGCCGTCGCTGAGCCACAAGAGGCTGAGGTCCTTTTCTTTAGCCAGTGCATCCAGCTCCTCGGTCTTCCTTACTTCAAAGTGAGCATAGCCACAGATCCTCTCACTCCTCTCGATCCTCTAGGCTGTCGGATCACCGGCTGAAGAAAGTAGTCAGTAGGTTGCTAAAGACGCAGGCACTAACTAAAGTATTGTCCAGCCCTCCTCAACAGGTATCTGCTCTGTCCACTTCACTTACTGTTCCTCCTCTGACTCCAATGAGTTTGGAGCCAGAGTTCGTTGGGGGTTCGAGTAGTGGAACCGTTGGCTCCGATAACCAAATCCCCTTTGGTTCTGACGTCGGCTCCGATTACCTCGATGATACCTTCCATCGAGGGATCTGGATGCCGAGGCTCCAAGGGGGCGAGTGGCATCAGACCCTTGTCCGACCCCGTTCTCCCTCTCCGAGCATTGGCGCAGGTGAGCTCGGCTCCAACATCGGCCTCAGAGCCATCCCACTCTGCACGGAAAAAGATTCCTAATTCTTCGGAACCGGAGCTTTCTCTGCCTCGAGACAGGGACGCCTTTGAGGTCATGCGGAGTGTGCTGTCCCCCGAGTCCGCTCCACTACCGGCCCCACCAGCTCCGTCCCCCGTAGTGCCTGTGCCAACCTCTGCTCCTCCTCCAGACCCCAAGCGTGGGGAACCAAGGCTCCAGGACACCCCATTAGATCATTAGATGTTTCCTGTTCTTCTAAGGCCTCCCCTGATCACTCAGAGGAGCCCCCTCGGAAGAGGAAGTGCAAGAGGAAGCACATTGACTCCCCTGAGTCTGTCACTTCTGATACAGACTTAGATGAATCGGAAGGGTCCTCGAGATCCCCCTCTGAAGATGTTTCCTGCTCAGACATCCTGGATATGCTTAGGCAGCGGGGGAACCGGAATCCCCTAGCCTGTACCGAGGATGAGTCTGTATTCCTGGATGCTTTTAGTTCCCGACCTTCCACCTCCTGGTTTTCTCTGCCTTTCGACCCACTTATGTCCATAGTGGCTCGTAAGGCTTGGTCAGCTCCGGACACAGTGGAACCAACTCCGAGTAGACCTAGTGAATATATTACAGCCCCCAGGGTAAGCAATTCCTTTCTAAGGGTGTGCCCGTTGATGCCATGGTAGTAGCAGCAGCCGCCAAAAAAGAGCTAGCAGAGACCTTTTCATCTGCTCATCCCCCTAACAAGGAGTCTAGGACGATGGACAGGTACGGAAAGCGAATGTTTCCTTCAGCGACCTTCTCCATGAGGTCACTAAACTATCTGTGTCATTTTACTCGACTTCAGTTATCTCCTTAAAGAGCATGGAGATATCTTTCAAGATCCTACAGCTGAGGGAGCACAAGCCAAAGTAGCTTCCCAGCTACCAACACTTAATTCTATAGTTAACTTCTCCATGAGGCT